>NW_025321073.1:0-15828 GCF_019176455.1 Solea senegalensis | reverse complement strand
TCATAGTATAGAATGTCGTTCAAAATCAGTCGAAAATTTCATATTAAAGTATGTCTTCCAAAATCAGTCAAAAAAGTCATAGTATAGTATTTCGTCCAAAATCAATAAAAAAAAGTCATAGTATAGTATGTCGTCCAAAATCAGTCAACAAAGTCATAGTATAGTATGTCGTCCAAAATCACCTAAAAAAAGTATTGTATGTTGTAATTAGGCCAGTAGGGTGCTGCTCAAGTTAAAAACAAAATCTAACTATTTGTGAAGTAGCAGTTCAGGAGTGGTGGTTTAGTAAAATTTCACAATAAAAGTGTCAGTGTTGATATGGACTGCTAAAAATAATAAGAATATGAAACGATTTTATGTATTTTCCTCATGTTTCTTTACTCATTTACTGCAACGACCACATTTTAATCTTACTCCAACTTGAATAAGTGAATAAGAAATAAAAACCAAGCGACGACTTACTGTGACGAGTAAAAAGACACATGACACACATTGGACTGGAAAAAGAAGGAAAAAAGACTCCCAACCCTTTACAACCCCTTTGGAGCTAGGGACTGACGACCCACAGTGTGGAACCAAAGCCGCTGGACTGGAACGACCTTGCAGTTGCGGAACAGAACTTTGCTGGACGTGCCACAATGGTGGGTTTGTGCCAGTCACACTGGTTCTGTTCTAACAGCTGGGTTGTTCTGAACCTGGTGGGTTTGTTTCCACAACCGTAGCCAAAAAAAAACAAAACCTCGCTGGCAACCCTCGCTCTACATGCAACCCAGCAACTGTGGAAATCCAAACTGGCAACCCCTGCCCAAAAAAACCCCTCAAAATTCTGCCCTACTTGAAACTCTTCACCCTTTGCACAACACACCTTTTCACCCATCTGTGTACATCCCACACCAAACATCCACCTGTGCATACCCCGCATCACACAACCCAGCTGTTGTGTAATTAATCACTCTTTCGCACAACCCAGCCGTTGTGGAACCAAACCTGCCACCTTGTGAGCCACACAACAACCCCAATCTTAGTTGAGAGCTAAGCCACTAAGCCTTAACTTCGCATGTCTTGTTCTTTTTAAGAATTGAACCCACGACATCAGAACTTGACAACAATGTCCTTATTAACCGGGCTCTTACGCTTGGTCAGGTTTTCGTCAAGCTTTGACTGTTTACATTGAATCTTGAACTAAAAAAAGTATCACACCGGGATTTGATTTCAGAACCATTCTTTCAGTATGAGCCATTTGTCTTGCTACTGAGTCTTTGCATTTCTTGGTATTCTTAACATCCTTGTTTTGGTCAGAGTTTTTGGACTCTGGACTAGAATGCTGGCCTTTTGTCAGGTGATTTATCAGCATCTCAAGTTTCAACCCAAAAAAAATCTGTCTACACATTCTTAATATTAAAGTGCTTCTGTAGATTTGAACACCAATGTTCTGCTTCACAAATTATTGTCAAACTCATAGAGCTATTTAACTTGTTGCTTTGGGTCTGGTTTTTTTTATCATATTGTCATGATGAAGCACATTGTATAATCCTCTTTTCAATGCAAACAGTCAAACCCTCTTTGAAAAAGCATCCGAGTACACATGGTTGTGGAACAGAACTTGCCAATTGCCAGAACAACCTCGCTGTTGTGGACCTGTCCTCGTCCAGTAGTTGTACAAGTCCACAACAGCGAGGTTGTTCTGTTCCGGTAGGTTCAGCTTCACAACCATGTCCAAAATTTAAAGTTTTTGCGGAACTGAACCTACCACCTTACAAACTGAAGAACCTCATTCATGGTTGAGAAGAAAGCCACACACCATGAATGCCTGTCACATTATGGGACTTTTCGACTCTTTTCAATCTTCACTTTAGATGTTGAACATTTAAAACATCTTGCTCTTTGTCAGATTTGAACCTGTGACATCAAAACTTCACAGCAGTGTTCTTAACACCCGAGCTACTTACTCCTACAGTTTCTCAGATGTTCTTTGAGTTTTTAGCCGTTTACAGTGAATCTAGACTGAAAAATACCTCACAACGGGATCCAAACTCACATTCTCAGACATGCAAGTCTTACGCTCACAGCATAAGCTACTCTATCTGAGCTACTTCTAAGTTCTGTTTTTGGATGGAGTACTGTCCTTATCCATTGAACTTCCTGCTCCTTCACTTCAACACAGGTTTTACAATTATTTTTTACATCATCATATGATTCACATTTACATTTACATTTAAGCAGACACTTTTATCCAAAGCAACGTACAAAAGAGAACTCATAACCTCAGAGAGACTGCAGCTTTGAGCCCGAACACTTATAATAGACACTTGCTTTGCAATGCAAATCAATGAGAAATATAGAGAGTTTCACCTATTGCTGTAGAACCCATTTGTTAACATGTGTACTGTACATAGGTGTGTGAATAAACCTGCTGATGCTGGGGCAGCTGGTGCTAGTGGTGGTGCTGGTGGGGCTGGTGGTGCTGGTGGTGCTGGGCAGGCTGGTGGTGGCTGGTGGGGCTGGTTGTGCTGGTTGTGCTGGTAGTGGGGCTGGTGCTGGTGCTGGTGGTGCTGGTAGTGGGGCTGGTGGGGCTGGTGGTGCTGGTAGTGGGGCTGGTGGTGCTGGTGGGGCTGGTTGGCTGGTTGTGCTGGTGGTGCTGGTGGTGCTGATGGGGCTGGTGTGCTGGTGGGCTGCTGCTGGGGCTGGTGGTGGTGCTGGTGGGGCTGTGGGGCTGGTGGTGCTGGTGGTGGATAGTGCTGGTGGTGGGGCTGGTGGTGCTGGTAGTGGGGATGGTGGTGCTGATAGTGGGGCTGGTGATGCTGATGGGGCTGGTGGTGCTGGTGGCTGGTGGTGCTGGTGCTGGTGTGGGGCTGGGCTGGTGGGGCTGGTGGTGCTGATAGTGGGGCTGGTGGTGCTGGTGGTGCTGGTAGTGGGGCTGGGTGCTGGTGGTGCTGGTAGTGGGCTGGCTGGTGCTGGTGGGGCTGGTGCTGGTAGTGGGGCTGGTTGTGCTGGTGGGCTGGTGGTGCTGGTAGGGGCTGGTGCTGGTGGTGCTGGTGCTGGTGGGGCTGGTGGGGCTGGTAGTGGGGCTGGTGCTGGTGCTGGTGGTGCTGGTAGTGGGGCTGGTGGTGCTGGTGGGGCTGGTTGTGCTGGTGGGGCTGGTGGGGCTGATAGTGGGGCTGGTGGTACTGATGGCGCTGGCTGGGCTGGTGGTACTGGTTGGGCTGGTAGTGGGGCTGGTGCTGGTGGGGCTGGTGGTGCTGATAGTGGGGCTGGTGGTTGGTGCTGGTAGTGGGGCTGTGCTGGTGGTGCTGGTAGGGCTGGTGCTGGTGCTGGGTGGGGCTGGTTGTGCTGGTGGGGTGGTGCTGGTAGTGGGGCTGGTGCTGGTGCTGGTGGGGCTGGTAGGGGGCTGGTGGTGCTGGTGGTGGGTGGTGGGGCTTGTGCTGGAGGGGCTGGTGGGGGGGCTGATGGGGGCTGGTGATGCTGATGGGGCTGGTGGGCTGGTGATGGTGGCTGGTGGTGCTGGTAGTGGGGCTGGTGCTGGTGGGGATAGTGGGGCTGGTGGTGCTGGTGGGGCTGGTGGGGCTTATAGTGGTGCTGGTGGGGCTGGTGGTGCTGGTAGTGGGGCAGGAGGTGCTGGTAGTGGGGCTGGTGCTGGTGGTGGGGCTGGTGCTGGTAGTGGGGCTGGTGGTGCTGATAGTGGGTCTGGTGATGTGGGGCTGGTGGTACTGGTGGGCTGGGCTGGTGCTGGTGGGGCTGGTGCTGATAGTGGGGCTGGTGGGGCTGGTGGTGCTGGGGGTGCTGGGGGGTAGGGGCTGCTGGTGGTGCTGGTGGGTGGGGGCTGGTGCTGGTGGTGGGGCTGGTGGGCTGGTGGTGCTGGTGGTGGGTCTGGTTGCTAATGGGCTGGTACTGGTGGTGCTGGCTGGGCTGGTAGTGGGGCTGGTGCTGGTGGGGCTGGTGGTGCGGCTGGTGGTGCTGGTGGTGCTGGTAGTGAGGCTGGTTGTGCTGGTAGTGGGGCTGGTGGTGCTGGTGGGGCTGGTGGGGCTGGTGGTGCTGGTAGTGGGGCTGGTGCTGGTGGTGCTGGTAGTGGGGCTGGTTGTGCTGGTGGTGCTGGTAGTGGGGCTGGTGGTCAAAAAAAATCAGTCAAAAAAGTCATAGTATAGTATGTCGTCCAATATCAGTCAAAAAGTCATAGTATAGTATGTTGTCCAAAATCGGTCAAAAATTTACATTTAAGCAGACACTTTTATCCAAAGCAACGTACAAAAGAGAACTCATAACCTCAGAGAGACTGCAGCTTTGAGCCCGAACACTTATAATAGACACTTGCTTTGCAATGCAAATCAATGAGAAATATATTGATTGCTGTAGAACCCATTTGTTAACATGTGTACTGTACATATGTGTGTCTGAGTAAACCTGCTGCCGCCGCCACCGCCGCCGCTGCTGGAGGATTCTTCTGAACTGCATTCTGTGAAAAAAAAATATTATCATGAAAGATGATTATTTATATTCTGAGATTTTCTCCTTTTTTACTTTTTTGTGGCCCGAAAAAAGTCAGAATTCTGACTTTTTCTTTAAACTCAGATCTCTGACTTTTTTTCAGAATTCTCTTCATTTATTTTTGTTGTAATTGTAATTTTACAAGAATAAAGTCATAATTTTACAAGAATAAAGTCATAATTTTACAAGAATAAAGTCATAATTTTACGAGAATAAAGTCGTAATTTTACGAGAATAAAGTCGTAATATTAAAGGCATCGTTCTTTGTGCGTGGCAGCGTGGCATTATTTTTATTATATGAGCTGTAAAATGTCTCAGCCTTCATTCATTCATTCACTCCTTGGAGTTAGATGATGTTTCATGATGTTTCACCCACTGCACTTCTTCTTGTAACAGTCGACGCAGGAGAAACTCAACCCTCCCAGAGACCTTGAGCAGTTGTTGCACACTAAACGGTGGCTGTTGTCCTTGCACTTCACTCTTCCATGGCTTTTAGTCTGCACACAGACAGAAGACAGGAGAGTGTAAATAGTCATATAGTTTTGACGTTCAACGCCAACATCCTCTTCTATAAAAAAAAAAAAAAAGAGCGAGAACTACAGTCTGAAAGGAACTGGTTGTTCTGCTCTGTGCCAGAAAATAAAAAAAATTTCAATACCTGTTCGCAAACACAGTATTTAGCCAACATCTTGTTATAGCAGTAAAGGTATCTTTCTTCAGAGACGACACTCTGGGAGCCGTTTGTACAGTTGAAAAGGGTGAAACTTTCATTGTAATGGCAGTTGCCTTTGTACTCCACACTCTCCTTTCCTGCAGGAGATGGAAAACAAAGAGAGGATCGTGCTTCAAGATCCCACAGCAACTCAAGTAGCTGAAATCACAGAACCTGCTTTTATTTATTTTACGGTTTTGTTTGTTTTACATGTGGCCCTAATACTCTTCCGTATGTTTATATAGTTGGTGAACTATATCTTTTTTTTGTTGTTTTATTTTAATGAAACGTGAATGTCAAATTATTAAAGTAAAATAAAATAATAACACACACAAACATGAAATGACATGTTGAATATAATAACGGGAACCTCTGCTTTAATATAAATGCAGAAACTAACTTCTCAACTTTTAGGTTTTATGTTCTGATATTGAAACAATCGTTGATAGTTAAATGACTTCACATGTACTCTGTATTCAAATGTATTTAAAAACCTGTGACAGTGTTACCTGTGTGCTTACTTAATAATAACAATAATATTACTATTATTCTGAATTTTAAACCCATGTTATAAGATATTTTTTTAACAAACAATTATTATCTGTACTGTAGTCGCTGACAATAATTATGGAATGGAATAAACAAAACCTGTCAACATTTGAGGTGTCGAAAACTTTAGAATTATGTTCCATGATATTTTATTTAAATGGTGGTGTCCGATACCAATATCAAAAACCTGAGTATCTACGGATATAATTTCCGATTACAGTCATTTTAGACCATTTATGAACGTACATACAACTGTGTGACAAATATCGTTCTCCCCAAAAAGAAGGAAATACACAGCCCAGACATGACTCTGCTAAAATGCTTTTGCTGATATTTATTTATATTTTTTCATGGACTGTATCAGATTCTACATTCTAATCCAATCCAGTGATTTTACCCAGTACCGGGCCAATACTGATTCCCATCCCTAATTAAAAGGACCAATATTTATTTATTTTAACTATTAATCCAACGTTGATGTGTGTCAAACCATCTTCACATACCACAATAAGAAGACTGAGGAAATATCAGCAGACACAGAGAGGCAAATGCAATCAGGACATTGTAGATGAGAGTCATCCTAAAACATTGAAGACAAGAACAAGTTCATTCTCTTAAAAAAAAAACAAGTAACTCATGAAAACTAATGATAGAATCCAAGTTTTAGCATCTTACCTTAGAACAAAGTAGCACTGTGGTCCAGCAGTGACAACAGAAAAGATCCTTGAACACACAGCTGTGTGTGTGTGTGTGGGTTAGATACAGACAATAGTGCGACAGAGATAAGTGGACAACATCTTACCAGTCCAATCAAAGCGTAGTCTGAAAAAGAAAATTATTTACTCCCACACAAAAGAAGGTACTGAACCAGAAGGTAATTACTTTTGACAAACACACGCACAGCTTTCTGTAAACACCGCAGAGTGAAATCACTGAACAGAGAGCAACATAAAGGCAGCAGCAGGAGACTGACCTGTCACTGGGATGGCTCCTGTCAAAGAACTAACACAACATTCTCTGACAGTAGGTTACACAGAAAGCTTGCACTTCCTTTACTGCAGGTAAATGTTTTCATTTGAATAATTCAAAAAAATCCTATTTCCCGTTTGGACAACGGAGAGATTTCAATATTCAAATCACGTGCAAATGGTTCACACCTTTCCCGTTCTGTAGAAAGTTTATTTTTAGCAACACATCAAAACCATCAATGCTTTCAGGACAAAATTGCTTACAAAAGGTGCAGAAGAGTTTATTTAATAAAAAACAAACAAACAAAAAAAAAACATACACACAACCGTATCAACTCTATTGATAATCTGAAAGTACATGTAGAGATTAAAACTTGTTTTGGTCATAGGAAAATATCACATTTTAAACAACACATTATTTAACAGGAGCAGTAATTTGTGCTAAAAGAAGGTGAAAAAAAATAATACATATTCAGTTATGTACAGTATTGTCTGACAGCAACATGTGAGATATGATTTCTTAAAACAACCTGTAACGTCAACCTTAAGCAAAGCAATGACAAAAATAAAAATAAAACTGCATCCACTGCAGTTGCTCTCCACATCCATCTCCACATCTTCTACTTGTTGCCACAGTCGGTGCAGAGGACGTCTCTTCCCTTAGTGACAAAGGGCTTTTTGGACAAACTGAGGGAGCATCGCTTACAGTTGAAGCAGTACTCGTGCCAGGAGCCGCCCTCGTAGTTCACCACGTTCACTCCTTTACCAAAACCTGGGAGGAGAAAACCAGAGGACGGGTTACGGCTGAAGAGAGAGAAAACAATGTTATCTTTCAAGAATGAATTTGCAATATAATCAGAATATTAAGTCGGAATTTTACAAGGATAAAGTCGTAATATTAAAAAAGTCGGAATATGAGAATAAATGTGTAATTTTGCAAGAATAACATTATAATTTTAGGAGAATAAAGTCAGAATATTTTGAAAATAAATGAGAAATAAAGTCGCAATATTATGAGAATAAAATCGCAACTTTTTTTTGAATAAAGTCATAATTTTACGGGAATAAAGTCGTACTTTTCCGAGAATAATGATGTCATTTTATGTGAATAAAGTCGAATAAAGTCGTAATTTTACGAGAATAAATATTAAAGGCATCGTTCTTTGTGCGTGGCAGTGTGGCATTATTTTTATTATATGAGCTGTAAAATGCCTCAGCCTTCATTCATTCATTCATTCACTCCTTGGAGTAAGATGATGTTTGTTCATTACCAGTGATGGGGTTATGGCAGCCGGTGCACTTCTTCGCCACAGAGCTCTTGTAACAGTCGACACAGAAGACCTGGTCCTGGTGGTTGGTGAAACTCAACCCTGCCAGAGACTTTGAGCAGGCGCTGCACACAAAACAGTGGCTGTGCCACGGCTGGTCCTGGTAGTTCACTCCTCCAGAGGTGATAGTCTGCACACAGACAGAAGACAGGGGAGTGTAAATGGATCTGGTTGTTATGCTCTGTGCCAGAAATAAAAAAAAAAAAGGTCACTACCTTTTTGCAGCCAACACAGTGTTTAGCAAACTTCTTGTCATAGCAGGGGCTGCAGTAAAGGTCACTTCCTTTGGAGAGGAAACTCTGCGAGCCGATTGGCCGTTTACAGTTGAAACAGGTGAAACATTCGTCGTGCCAGGAGTTGCCTTTGTACTCCACACTCTCTGTTCCTGCAGGAGATGGAAAACAAAGAGAGGATCGTGCTTCAAAATCCCACAGCAACTCAAGTAGCTGAAATCACAGAACCTGCTTTTATTTTTGTTCTTTAGTCTGTCGTACCTGATCCTTCTACTTCTTTAGGGGTCACAAGAGCAGATCGCCTGCCTCCATCTTGCCCTAATCCTCTTCTGTTACACCAACTGTCCTCATGTCCTCCTTCACAGCACCTCTGTGGTCTCCTCCTGCCTGGCACCATCTCAACCTCGCCTCTCTTACTTTACTTTTTCAAAACTCTAGGTATCACCAGGAAGGCGCCAGACATCTTGACCTGACGCCGCTCTCCCTCCTCTCCTCAGTATACCATAACTCGATGGTTATGGTACACGATGCCCGACTGTTAACATCTCGTTCTCCTCAGATCTGAACTGTCTTCAATAAAGCTTTTCAACTTAACTCATCACTGACTCCAGAAACTCCCAACTTTGAGCTTCGGCTCTCTCCTTGGCACACGGTCTCACCTGCCAGTATGGGTTTGTAGCAGCAGTGGCAGCGCGGAGCGTCTTCTCTGGAGCAGCACTTTCCACACATGATGCGGTCGTCCTTGGTGCTGAACGGCTCCTTGGCCAGAGGTTTGTAACACTTGGCACAACGGAAACACTCCTCATGCCAGTAGCGGCCCTTGTGGCTGAGCTCCTGGTGGAAGGAAGGGGTGGGGGGTTGGATTATTCAGCACGTGCATGGAAATAAAAAGAAATTAAATTATGTCTGCACAACCAGAGCCAGCCATCTCACCTTGGTTTCCACGGAGATGGGTCGATGGCACTCGGCGCATGAGTGTGCACAGAACTTGGTGTGGCAGCGGACACACACGGTTCTGCCCTCACTGCGGACATAGCGCTTACCGCCGAGGTCCTCCCGACAGTAGAAACACTGCGAGCTGTCGGCCATCGCCACACCGAAGGAGATTCACACCTACGGCAAAAAGAAAGAAGGAGAAACAAATGTTGATTTAATGACTGCAGGCAAAAATAATGACTTCATAATTCCTCAAAATGTCAAAAAAATGTGACCTCAGTGAGCGTCATAATATTTATTTACAACAACGTTGTTATGACGTGTTGTGACGCCACCACACGGGGGTGCTGTTGGTTCACTTAATAGGACTGAAGAGCAGGGCTCTCAACCTGAAATGACAATGTTTGGTCAATAGGGGGCCGGTCCAAGTCCAACCTTTTGAGAAAAAGAAAAAAACAGTCGAAATAATAATATGTATGATGTTATTTCACATTGTTTCTAAATAAAAAGTGTTTTTTCAAAATATAAATGTATTTATGTTGATTAATAAAAAGCCCCCATACAGAAATAACTCATTATAACTTGAACTCTTGGTAATAACAATAGCAATAGTGTGTGGTAATAAGTAGATTATATTTCAGTGATACCATGTTATTTCCAAAGTTACATCCCGTGAGTTTGTTATTGAGAATACTACAGAATACCATCAGTATAAAACCATAATAATATGAAACCATAACAAACATGACTATAAAATTACCATATATTGTAAAGATGCAACATGTCCTCCCCATGTCCAATGCATTATTATCAAGATATTACTTGGTCATTACTGTAGAAATAAGATAATATTAACTTCCCTGTTATTGTTTTACAGTAAAATGTTACCCATATGTATCAATTATGCCATGCAGAAAACCCTGACATTATGGGTTAAGTACATTTTACACAAATGTCCAGCTGATCGTTCAGTTTACATACAGAAAACTGTATGTAAACTGTTAAATACTTCCTTATTTAACTAATTTCTTACACCACAGTCCAAAACTCTCTCTCTCGTGAAATGCACAACATATAAACTTCCTAAACATAGACCCGAAATTACCACGTTGGTCTCGGTAATGTTGGTCGTGGAGCTGTGATTACAGGGTCAGGAACTTCAGCTGCTGAACAACACACCAACAAAAAGTCAAAATCAGGTCCTCACCAGCACACGGAAATGTCAAGGAAGAGATGGAATGAAGTGCGTTCGCTCAGTTATTTCCCACATGAAGTTCATGCTGGCTGACCATGAGGAATTCTGTGTGTGTGAGAAGGTTCTGTCAGCGTTCCAGATCTCACCACATTAGTCATACCAGGCATTCCTCCATGTATTCACCACATTGCTCGGACACACACACACACACAGGTTTGTGCAGCTATCCTTTTAAGAACTCGCATTGACTACCATTTATTTGGACAGTTTAAACAAAGTTAGATATTTAAATTAGTTCATCCATAACCGTAACCATACCAAGTCAGTCCCTAACCTTAACCATAACCGCAATTCAAATCTAAGCCGTAAACTCAACCAGTTCCTCGGAAAACGAGGTTAATGGGACCAATAACTTTGTTCTCCATGAGGACTTTAATGGTGTTGTTTATGTCAGGAACGATCCTCACAAATTAAAGCACACACACACAAACACACAAACGTACACAGACGCACACACATGACCTCATACATGCACCACTCCCCAGGAAACCACAAACACCACAAACTATAGCGTTGGCCTCCTGGTTGGAGCAGCAAGTCTGCGCAGATTCACAAGGACGTTCTGCTTTTGTACCACCAGTTTGTGCTGCCCTTTCCTTCTGATTTCCCTTTAGCACTCGGCAGGAAAAAGTGGTTTAAAAGTGTTTTCACAGGGGAATAAATGTGTTTTTTTGCTCGAGTTCAGAAGTCTGCAGCCTCTAGATTGAAAAGAGCCATTTTTGTCCAATTAAAATGAACCTGGAGGTGCAAAAATAAATGATTTGACCTTTTAAAATGAAGATAATACTATAATATACTACATTTAAAGAGTTACAGTTTGTCTCATTTTTGATATTTAAGAACTACAAAAAGAAACTATTGACATTTCAAGGCTGTTTATACCCAACCTCTTATGAAGTGTAGGTCCTTTCTTGTGTCATGCAAAAGCGACAAGGGAACACAAATCTCACGCTAATTGTTTTTTCAATTAAAGGCAAAACCTGAACAAATTAAAGTGCTGACAAAATAAAATATGTAAACACATAATGTATCTGTCAACATGGGTCAAAGGTCACAAATGCTTTAACTTTCTCATTTACTCAGGGACTTAATTAACGCCAATCCACCTCATCTTTCGCCTGTCCGACTCATTCACTTGTCTGTCCTCACTCACTCACTTACTCAGGGACCTTAATTAATGCCAATTCACAGTGAGTTGATTTTTGTTAAACTCAGTAAAGGACGTGATTTTAAACGTAGCAGTACAGGTACTTTGAAAAAAAACTACATTTTTGAAAAACATTTAATTCATTACTTTCCACCTCTGCATAAGGGTCTTTCAATTTGATTATTTTCAAGTCTAAATTAATAAAACTATGACAAAACAAGTCAATTTACTAAAGTTAGTTACATTTTTTAAGTGGAGGATGAAAGCAATTCATACCAGTAACAAATCTCCACAAGTTCACAGAGGGTCAAACACATTTTTGCTCGTTGTTCACGTTGCTACACGCTGCTGTTTGATCTGCGAAGGCGCTACTGTTAATAAAGTTGGTTAAATCACCTTCTTTTGTTTGTCTTGTCTCTCCTGCAGACAATAACAGAGTAAACTCAGGGCTGATGTCATGTGGAGTGGACACATACATCACCTGAGAATGTGTCACTTATTAATGAAAAAGCTTTAGCAGGTTATTTGCTCACGGGGTGAGTTTACTCATCCATCTCTATTGGACGACAGCAGTCAGCCAAAGACAACACTGCATTTCCTGCCTCTCACTACACTAATAGGAGTCAATGTATATATTTTTTTAGCCCTTTGCTTAGTTTTTAGTTAGTGATTTTACCGACAGCGCCGTGCAAATGTTATCTGATGGGAGCAGCAAAACAACGGCTGACAGGAAGCTTTGGTGTCTACACAGGTTGGGGAGAAGAAAATAAATCAGGTTTTCGCTGACGTCAAGTGAGGAGAATGTTGCTGCATGTCGTTACTTTGTTTCTCTGCAGTTAATAGCTCGTCGTTGCACAACAGCACATTATACATCACTTTCTTCCCTCCACGCTGCCAATACAAGAAGTCTCGGAGTGAAATGACAAGGGGGAGACAGCACTTCCGCCAAGGAAAACTCACTGTTTATCACTGTGTCGAGACATAAATCTGTTCATAAAGTCACATTTTGAGGACTCGCCTCACATTTAAAAAGGAAAACATTACAAGTTGAGGTTGTGCTTTAACCATAAATTGTAACGTTCACTCTGTTAAGAAGTTTGACGTCATTCAAACCTGTTTGTCTGTCTCTGTCCTGAGATGAGGTCAAACAGATGTGAATTGTACATTTGTAGAGGACTATTTTCAGTGTCATCATCCGACACAACAGTGTGGCGCAGTGACGTGTTTTTGACGGTTGTGGAAGTTAAAAAAAAGGGGCTGGATACACCATAATATTCAGGCCGGGTCAAATATTGTTACACTCGTACCGCTAAGCACAAAAATGTGCCTTTCAAAAGCAAGCTATAAAAAGCATTATACATTATTATATTCTACTTTCATTGAGCCGTTTTCACTTACATCTGACATCAAATACTAATAAATACATTTTAACCCTTTAAATGTCAGGTGTTTGTCATGATGCCACCATGTTTTTAGATAGAAACAAAAGAAAATATGAATTATTTTCAATGCACAAATAAAAACTGTTACAGCCTGGGATATGTCAATGAGAGGGAGAGGGGGAATCTAGTGGTAATAGCATGTTTTTCTCTCCATATGCTGAATGTAGGCAAAAACAACGCCATCTTGTGGGGAGCTGTAAAAAATATCAATTCCGAGGGAAAATCAAATGTATGTATTACGCTTTAATTGAAGTGAGATAAAAACACATTACATTTTCAATGGGTTTCAATGGGACATTTTTGGCACTTAATGCCATGAGTGTAACACTTTTTGTACCCAGTGTATTTTAGCTTTAACTGCAGGAGCTGAGCTGGAAATCAAATACAAATGTGTTTAGTCTATCCTGCAGAATATCACCCATCTTATCTTCTATCTTGCTGCCCTTGCAATTTAAATTCCAAAACTACTTTATATTTCTTTCTCGTCCTTTGTATATTATGTGAATTTATTTGTTCCTCCTTTTCCACCTGGTAGTGTTTCTGCCGCCCGACTGTAACAATTACAAACTCACGGAGAGAAGCTCCTGGACATTTGTGGTGTAGTAACAAAAGCACAGATGAGGTGACCTCATGTCCTGTGAACATGTATTTTAAACACATGCGGGAGGACGAGAAAGAGACGGAGAGTACAGATGAAGACAGAGAAAGAAAGAGAGGCGGGACGTACTCAACCGGGGCAAACAAGATCCGACAAACTAAAAATGTGTGTTTGTATTATTTTGTCTGTGTGTGCGAGTACCAACCATCTCTGCATGTCTGTGTGTGTGTGTGTGTGTTGGCATGAGCTTATTGCTGAAGAATGTAGCGGAAAACTGAGAAACAGGAAGTCTCTCCATCAGAACAGTGAGGTTGGCACCGTGCACATGCACACAGACACGCACACGCACACACACATATTCACACAGATTCCACATCAGCATATCTGGACTTCTGCGTCGCTCACTGTGTGCTGCAGGTGTTACCGTGCAGACTTTAACTTGTCACATTTGACTCTTCAAGGACTTGTGTGTTTGTGTGTGTGTGTGTGCGTGCATGCGTGTGTGCGTGTGTATGGCAGCAGCAGAAAACAACTCATAATGGGACTTCCTGTTCTCAGTGGTTTGAAAACAGGTTTGGGGTTGACAAACAGTGACTGCACAAAAAATATAGATTGTACATTCATCTTGATGCTGAGGTTGTAAATGACTGATTAATTACCCCGTGTGGTTTAGAATGAACTCATGTCCCTCATTGTTTTATTGTCATGGCAACATGACGTGACTCTTAAATCATTTAAAGGAAAAGCACGTATTAGCAATTTACTTTTTAACCTTGTCTGACATTTTACGGACCAAACGATGACTCGATTAATTGTGAAAATAATCCACAGATGAATTGATTATGAGAATAATCGTTAGTTGCAGCTCTATTTTGGACATTGAGAGAAAAACTAAACATTTTTGATTTTAAATATGTGTTATACCGTTCAAATTCTGGTGTTCATGTACAAGTACAGGGTTTTTTTTGTTGTTTTTTAATAAAACGTTTGGTTTTTCCTTAATGTTTAATGGTTAATACACTATTTTAACATGCAGTACATGGTTAATAGATATTGATATTGAAAGTTATTCTGGAAAAATGGGCAAAAGCCCTTACTCACAGGACATTTTCTGGTCCTTTTATGGTTAAAATAAGCATAAGAAAGTCCACACAGACATTTTGAGGGTTAGGTGTTAAAGGGTTAAAGGTCACATCGCCACAGCGAGAGCATTCACACAACTGTTTGTACTCATGCTAAAGTGAAAAATAAACACAAATCAATGATTTGAAAAGGAGCGGCAGGTTCAGCTAAACATTTTCACTGCACTTTGGGCCTAAAAATCAAGATCACTGTTTTACTTGGATGTGGCGAGCAACATTCCAGACACCGAAAAAAAAGCCAGTGCGTGAGACGTGAGACGTGAGCGCTGTGGAGTGAGTTTGAAGAAAGCCTGCATGTCCCACAACAACAGGAGGACAGATGTGATGGTTTTACCAGAGGCTGCAACCAAAAGTAACAACACACTTTTGTCCTGTTTAACAGAACAAATGTTCATCAGCAGCAGCAGCAGCAGCAGCAGCAGCAGCAGCGTATGACAAAGAATATCCATGACGTTTGCTCGCCTGTCTTTTAAATCATCTTATGAGATGTTTAAGTCCTCAACGATGTCCCAACGAAACCTCTGCATGAATCATTTCCTAACCATTCCTCCAGATTCCCTACTCTGAAAATGTGACCACAACAAACCCTTAGCCCTTAACAAAGTAAAAGGAAAAACATAACATTCTTAATAAGTACTTATCCATTCAGATTTTCCGATATTTTCCCCCCTCACTTGTCGCTCACTGATTGACAGCCAAGAGCTCCCATTGTTGACGTTGGCCTATTCTGATTGATTATCAGGGGCAAGGCTTTTTCAGAGGGTAATATAAACTGCACCACAAATCTGAGACCTTTATTAGGATTTCTCCATATTAAGATTTGTTTTGGAGCAAATTTAAACCAGGGAGCAAAAAAAAAAAAAAAAGAGGTCACAAGTTTCTCTCAAAGCCAAAAATGGTTAGGCAACAGGAAAACAGCCTCACTCCATTTTCCATAAAACAAAGCTTTCCATGACTATTGATTTCACAACCAGTGATGAATGTCAGCGCAGTGAAAAACACATTGCAGCATGTTTTAATAGCTGCAGGTCAGAGA
>NW_025321072.1:0-8928 GCF_019176455.1 Solea senegalensis | reverse complement strand
ATAGTATAGGTATATGGGTCAAAATCAGTCAAAAAAGTCATAGTATAGAATGTCGTTCAAAATCAGTCGAAAATGTCATATTAAAGTATGTCTTCCAAAATCAGTCAAAAAAGTCATTGTATAGTATTTCGTCCAAAATCAATAAAAAAAAGTCATAGTATAGTATGTCGTCCAAAATCAGTCAACAAAGTCATAGTATAGTATGTCGTCCAAAATCACCTAAAAAAAGTATTGTATGTTGTAATTAGGCCAGTAGGGTGCTGCTCAAGTTAAAAACAAAATCTAACTATTTGTGAAGTAGCAGTTCAGGAGTGGTGGTTTAGTAAAATTTCACAATAAAAGTGTCAGTGTTGATATGGACTGCTAAAAATAATAAGAATATGAAACGATTTTATGTATTTTCCTCATGTTTCTTTGCTCATTTACTGCAACGACCACATTTTAATCTTACTCCAACTTTAATAAGTGAATAAGAAATAAAAACCAAGCGACGACTTACTGTGACGAGTAAAAAGACACATGACACACATTGGACTGGAAAAAGAAGGAAAAAAGACTCCCAACCCTTTACAACCCCTTTGGAGCTAGGGACTGACGACCCACAGTGTGGAACCAAAGCCGCTGGACTGGAACGACCTTGCAGTTGCGGAACAGAACTTTGCTGGACGTGCCACAATGGTGGGTTTGTGCCAGTCACACTGGTTCTGTTCTAACAGCTGGGTTGTTCTGAACCTGGTGGGTTTGTTTCCACAACCGTAGCCAAAAAAAAACAAAACCTCGCTGGCAACCCTCGCTCTACATGCAACCCAGCAACTGTGGAAATCCAAACTGGCAACCCCTGCCCAAAAAAACCCCTCAAAATTCTGCCCTACTTGAAACTCTTCACCCTTTGCACAACACACCTTTTCACCCATCTGTGTACATCCCACACCAAACATCCACCTGTGCATACCCCGCATCACACAACCCAGCTGTTGTGTAATTAATCACTCTTTCGCACAACCCAGCCGTTGTGGAACCAAACCTGCCACCTTGTGAGCCACACAACAACCCCAATCTTAGTTGAGAGCTAAGCCACTAAGCCTGGTCTTTTTGTCTCTTTTCAATGTTAACTTCGCATGTCTTGTTCTTTTTAAGAATTGAACCCACGACATCAGAACTTGACAACAATGTCCTTATTAACCGGGCTCTTACGCTTGGTCAGGTTTTCGTCAAGCTTTGACTGTTTACATTGAATCTTGAACTAAAAAAAGTATCACACCGGGATTTGATTTCAGAACCATTCTTTCAGTATGAGCCATTTGTCTTGCTACTGAGTCTTTGCATTTCTTGGTATTCTTAACATCCTTGTTTTGGTCAGAGTTTTTGGACTCTGGACTAGAATGCTGGCCTTTTGTCAGGTGATTTATCAGCATCTCAAGTTTCAACCCAAAAAAAATCTGTCTACACATTCTTAATATTAAAGTGCTTCTGTAGATTTGAACACCAATGTTCTGCTTCACAAATTATTGTCAAACTCATAGAGCTATTTAACTTGTTGCTTTGGGTCTGGTTTTTTTTATCATATTGTCATGATGAAGCACATTGTATAATCCTCTTTTCAATGCAAACAGTCAAACCCTCTTTGAAAAAGCATCCGAGTACACATGGTTGTGGAACAGAACTTGCCAATTGCCAGAACAACCTCGCTGTTGTGGACCTGTCCTCGTCCAGTAGTTGTACAAGTCCACAACAGCGAGGTTGTTCTGTTCCGGTAGGTTCAGCTTCACAACCATGTCCAAAATTTAAAGTTTTTGCGGAACTGAACCTACCACCTTACAAACTGAAGAACCTCATTCATGGTTGAGAAGAAAGCCACACACCATGAATGCCTGTCACATTATGGGACTTTTCGACTCTTTTCAATCTTCACTTTAGATGTTGAACATTTAAAACATCTTGCTCTTTGTCAGATTTGAACCTGTGACATCAAAACTTCACAGCAGTGTTCTTAACACCCGAGCTACTTACTCCTACAGTTTCTCAGATGTTCTTTGAGTTTTTAGCCGTTTACAGTGAATCTAGACTGAAAAATACCTCACAACGGGATCCAAACTCACATTCTCAGACATGCAAGTCTTACGCTCACAGCATAAGCTACTCTATCTGAGCTACTTCTAAGTTCTGTTTTTGGATGGAGTACTGTCCTTATCCATTGAACTTCCTGCTCCTTCACTTCAACACAGGTTTTACAATTATTTTTTACATCATCATATGATTCACATTTACATTTACATTTAAGCAGACACTTTTATCCAAAGCAACGTACAAAAGAGAACTCATAACCTCAGAGAGACTGCAGCTTTGAGCCCGAACACTTATAATAGACACTTGCTTTGCAATGCAAATCAATGAGAAATATATTGATTGCTGTAGAACCCATTTGTTAACATGTGTACTGTACATATGTGTGTCTGAGTAAACCTGCTGCCGCCGCCACCGCCGCCGCTGCTGGAGGATTCTTCTGAACTGCATTCTGTGAAAAAAAAATATTATCATGAAAGATGATTATTTATATTCTGAGATTTTCTCCTTTTTTACTTTTTTGTGGCCCGAAAAAAGTCAGAATTCTGACTTTTTCTTTAAACTCAGATCTCTGACTTTTTTTCAGAATTCTCTTCATTTATTTTTGTTGTAATTGTAATTTTACAAGAATAAAGTCATAATTTTACAAGAATAAAGTCATAATTTTACAAGAATAAAGTCATAATTTTACGAGAATAAAGTCGTAATTTTACGAGAATAAAGTCGTAATATTAAAGGCATCGTTCTTTGTGCGTGGCAGCGTGGCATTATTTTTATTATATGAGCTGTAAAATGTCTCAGCCTTCATTCATTCATTCACTCCTTGGAGTTAGATGATGTTTCATGATGTTTCACCCACTGCACTTCTTCTTGTAACAGTCGACGCAGGAGAAACTCAACCCTCCCAGAGACCTTGAGCAGTTGTTGCACACTAAACGGTGGCTGTTGTCCTTGCACTTCACTCTTCCATGGCTTTTAGTCTGCACACAGACAGAAGACAGGAGAGTGTAAATAGTCATATAGTTTTGACGTTCAACGCCAACATCCTCTTCTATAAAAAAAAAAAAAAAGAGCGAGAACTACAGTCTGAAAGGAACTGGTTGTTCTGCTCTGTGCCAGAAAATAAAAAAAATTTCAATACCTGTTCGCAAACACAGTATTTAGCCAACATCTTGTTATAGCAGTAAAGGTATCTTTCTTCAGAGACGACACTCTGGGAGCCGTTTGTACAGTTGAAAAGGGTGAAACTTTCATTGTAATGGCAGTTGCCTTTGTACTCCACACTCTCCTTTCCTGCAGGAGATGGAAAACAAAGAGAGGATCGTGCTTCAAGATCCCACAGCAACTCAAGTAGCTGAAATCACAGAACCTGCTTTTATTTATTTTACGGTTTTGTTTGTTTTACATGTGGCCCTAATACTCTTCCGTATGTTTATATAGTTGGTGAACTATATCTTTTTTTTGTTGTTTTATTTTAATGAAACGTGAATGTCAAATTATTAAAATAAAATAAAATAATAACACACACAAACATGAAATGACATGTTGAATATAATAACGGGAACCTCTGCTTTAATATAAATGCAGAAACTAACTTCTCAACTTTTAGGTTTTATGTTCTGATATTGAAACAATCGTTGATAGTTAAATGACTTCACATGTACTCTGTATTCAAATGTATTTTAAAACCTGTGACAGTGTTACCTGTGTGCTTACTTAATAATAACAATAATATTACTATTATTCTGAATTTTAAACCCATGTTATAAGATATTTTTTTAACAAACAATTATTATCTGTACTGTAGTCGCTGACAATAATTATGGAATGGAATAAACAAAACCTGTCAACATTTGAGGTGTCGAAAACTTTAGAATTATGTTCCATGATATTTTATTTAAATGGTGGTGTCCGATACCAATATCAAAAACCTGAGTATCTACCGATATAATTTCCGATTACAGTCATTTTAGACCATTTATGAACGTACATACAACTGTGTGACAAATATCGTTCTCCCCAAAAAGAAGGAAATACACAGCCCAAACATGACTCTGCTAAAATGCTTTTGCTGATATTTATTTATATTTTTTCATGGACTGTATCAGATTCTACATTCTAATCCAATCCAGTGATTTTACCCAGTACCGTGCCAATACTGATTCCCATCCCTAATTAAAAGGACCAATATTTATTTATTTTAACTATTAATCCAACGTTGATGTGTGTCAAACCATCTTCACATACCACAATAAGAAGACTGAGGAAATATCAGCAGACACAGAGAGGCAAATGCAATCAGGACATTGTAGATGAGAGTCATCCTAAAACATTGAAGACAAGAACAAGTTCATTCTCTTAAAAAAAAAACAAGTAACTCATGAAAACTAATGATAGAATCCAAGTTTTAGCATCTTACCTTAGAACAAAGTAGCACTGTGGTCCAGCAGTGACAACAGAAAAGATCCTTGAACACACAGCTGTGTGTGTGTGTGTGGGTTAGATACAGACAATAGTGCGACAGAGATAAGTGGACAACATCTTACCAGTCCAATCAAAGCGTAGTCTGAAAAAGAAAATTATTTACTCCCACACAAAAGAAGGTACTGAACCAGAAGGTAATTACTTTTGACAAACACACGCACAGCTTTCTGTAAACACCGCAGAGTGAAATCACTGAACAGAGAGCAACATAAAGGCAGCAGCAGGAGACTGACCTGTCACTGGGATGGCTCCTGTCAAAGAACTAACACAACATTCTCTGACAGTAGGTTACACAGAAAGCTTGCACTTCCTTTACTGCAGGTAAATGTTTTCATTTGAATAATTCAAAAAAATCCTATTTCCCGTTTGGACAACGGAGAGATTTCAATATTCAAATCACGTGCAAATGGTTCACACCTTTCCCGTTCTGTAGAAAGTTTATTTTCAGCAACACATCAAAACCATCAATGCTTTCAGGACAAAATTGCTTACAAAAGGTGCAGAAGAGTTTATTTAATAAAAAACAAACAAAAAAAACCAAAATTGATAATCTGAAAGTACATGTAGAGATTAAAACTTGTTTTGGTCATAGGAAAATATCACATTTTAAACAACACATTATTTAACAGGAGCAGTAATTTGTGCTAAAAGAAGGTGAAAAAAATAATACATATTCAGTTATGTACAGTATTGTCTGACAGCAACATGTGAGATATGATTCCTTAAAACAACCTGTAACGTCAACCTTAAGCAAAGCAATGACAAAAATAAAAATAAAACTGCATCCACTGCAGTTGCTCTCCACATCCATCTCCACATCTTCTACTTGTTGCCACAGTCGGTGCAGAGGACGTCTCTTCCCTTAGTGACAAAGGGCTTTTTGGACAAACTGAGGGAGCATCGCTTACAGTTGAAGCAGTACTCGTGCCAGGAGCCGCCCTCGTAGTTCACCACGTTCACTCCTTTACCAAAACCTGGGAGGAGAAAACCAGAGGACGGGTTACGGCTGAAGAGAGAGAAAACAATGTTATCTTTCAAGAATAAAGTAGCAATATTATAAGAATAAAGTCGTAATTTTACAAGAATGAATTTGCAATATAATCAGAAAAATAACTAGTACCGCGCGCGGTTCTGAACGGGTTCGAGCCGACCCACGCGGGTCGCCGTGTGCCACGGCTCCCCGCGTGCCTCGCGCTCTCACCCGTTCATTCACCGCGCGCGGTACTAGTTATTTTCAGTACTAGTTATTTTCAGTACTAGTTATTTTCAGTACTAGTTATTTTCAGCGGCGTCTCCGCACATGTCGATCCAAATTTCGGGGGGGATCGGCAACGTATGGCAAAGTTATAGGGCACTTCCTGTTTAAAATGGCCGACTTCCTGTTCGGTCAAATGCGCGTCCGTAAACGTGTTCAGGGAAGTTCCCTTGTCTTACATATCAAGTTTTGTGCAGATCGGACAATCTTAGAGTTTACTTCCTGTTTCGGGCATTCCACTTCCTGTTGGGAGGTCATCTTTTGCAGACATGCTCAGGACAGGTCCCTGGTGTGACATATAAGGTTTGTGCAAATTGGACAACGTACGGCAAAGTTAGCGGGCACTTCCTGTTTAAAATGGCCAACTTCCTGTTCGTCTCTGGAAACATGTTCAGGGAAGGTCCCGTAACTCACATATCTAGTTTTGTGTCAATCGGACAATGTAAGACTTTACTTCCTGTTTCGGGCGTTCCACTTCCTGTAGGGAGGTGACCTTTTACGGACATGTTGAGGAAGGGTCTGGGGTCCCACATACTAAGTTTCAAGTGGATACAACGATCCCTGTTGGAGCAGCATCAAAAACTATATATGTAATTCTGTCTGCTGTCACCAGGGGGCGCTGTATTTGAAAATTAATATTTTCATATAGACGTGTTCAGGGCCGGACTGTCATCAATCCCAGCAACTTTGGTTCAGATCGGACCAGGATTGGCAAAGCTGTAACAGTTTGTTTTTTTAGAATTTTCTACCACCACCAGGAGGCGCTGTTTTCAAAATGTACCGTTTCAGCAACACAGTCGTCTTCAGGAACTAACCATCATCAACTAAAGCAAGTTTGGTTGGGATCAGACCTTCCATCGCAAAGTTATAAGAGTTTCACTGTCTGTTGTGAAAAATTATTATTATCTCCAACTTTGGCGCCCCCTATCTCGTACGCCATACAATATTTTAAAAAGCTTTTGATAACTTTTGATGCTCAACTCGTCCACATTGATCTCACCAAGTTTGAAGGTGATCGCACAAAAGCTCTAGGAGGAGATAATTGAAATACAAGCTGTCATACTGTCTGCTGTCAACAGGGGGCGCTGTTTTCGAAATTGAATATTTTCATATAGACGTCTTTAGGGCGGGACTATCATCAATCCTAGCAAGTTTGGTTCAGATCGGACCAGGATTTGCGAAGTTGTAGCAGTTTGATTTTTTGTCCCAAAAATCCGACTTTGCGTCGTTGCCATGGCAACACCGTTAAACGATTTGTCGTCATATTGATCACGCATCATCTACCATGTGTTTTGACTGTTGTCACCAATTTTGAGTGCGGTACGATTATCTGTGTAAAAGTTATTCCCGAAATCGTAAAAAAACTTTTTTTTTGTGTATTTTCTTTCACCACAAGGAGGCGCTGTTTTCAAACTTCACCGTTTTTTCATAGACGTCTTCAGCCATGGCCCATCATCAATCGTAGCAAGTTTGGTTCGGATCGGACCTTCCATCGCAAAGTTATAAGAGTTTTGTTTTTCTGATGCGAAACATCAGAATCATCACTAACTTTGCCGCCCCCTATCTTGCGCGCCATGCGACATTTGAAAAAACTTTTGATACCGTGAGCTCCTCAACTGGTCCACAGGGACCTCACCAAGTTTGAAGGGGATCGCACGAAAACTCTAGGAGGAGTTAGTTCAAATACCATTGCTGCGAATTCGCCAAAATCGCCAAAAAATCGCCAATCAACCCAAGATGGCGGATTTCCTGTTGGGTTTGGATCATGGTCATAATGTAATTTTTTCTTCATCCTGACCCACTACACATGTGTACCGAATTTTGTGCATGTGCGATATTTGTGTTGGTCATGGTGAATTTGGACAGGTGGCGCCGCACTTATTGGCCCCTCCCACATTCAATTTTCGACGCACATTCCCCGAACCTTTTTCAGACGTAAATTTACACCAGGATTGATGCGGTCACAAAAATCTGTGAGTTTTGGGGTATGGGAAAGGCCTCAAAAAGGCAATTCATTTGGGGGAATAATAAGAACAAAAATAACTAGTACTGAAAATAACTAGTACCGCGCGCGGTTCTGAACGGGTTCGAGCCGACCCGCGCGAGTCGCCGTGTGCCACGGCTCCCCGCGCGCCTCGCGCTCTCACCCGTTCATTCACCGCGCGCGGTACGAGTTATTTTCAGTACTAGTTATTTTCAGCGGCGTCCCCGCACATGTCGATCCAAATTTCGGGGGGGATCGGCAACGTATGGCAAAGTTATAGGGCACTTCCTGTTTAAAATGGCCGACTTCCTGTTCGGTCAAATGCGCGTCCGTAAACGTGTTCAGGGAAGTTCCCTTGTCTTACATATGAAGTTTTGTGCAGATCGGACAATCTTAGAGTTGACTTCCTGTTTCGGGCATTCCACTTCCTGTTGGGAGGTCATCTTTTGCAGACATGCTCAGGACAGGTCCCTGGTGTGACATATAAGGTTTCATGCAAATTGGACAACGTACGGCAAAGTTAGCAGGCACTTCCTGTTTAAAATGGCCAACTTCCTGTTCGTCTCTGGAAACATGTTCGGGGAAGGTCCCGTAACTCACATATCTAGTTTTGTGTCAATCGGACAATGTAAGACTTTACTTCCTGTTTCGGGCGTTCCACTTCCTGTAGGGAGGTGACCTTTTACAGACATGCTCAGGACAGGTCCCTGGTGTCACATATAAGGTTTTGTGCAGATCGTACTGCAAAGTTAGAGGGCACTTCCTGTTTAAAATGGCCGACTTACTGTTCGGTCAACGGCGTCTCCGTAAACATGTTCAGGGAAGGTCCCGTAACTCACATATCTAGTTTCGTGTCAATCGGACAATGTAAGACTTTACTTCCTGTTTCGGGCGTTCCACTTCCTGTAGGGAGGTGACCTTTTACTGACATGTTGAGGAAGGGTCTGGGGTCCCACATACTAAGTTTCAAGTGGATACAACAATCCCTGTTGGAGCAGCATCAAAAACTATAAATGTAATTCTGTCTGCTGTCACCAGGGGGCGCTGTATTTGAAAATTAATATTTTCATATAGACGTGTTCAGGGCCAGACTGTCATCAATCCTTGCAAGTTTGGTTCAGATCGGACCAGGATTGGCAAA
>NW_025321071.1:65572-71319 GCF_019176455.1 Solea senegalensis | reverse complement strand
TACTGTTCATACTTACCTTCCCCACAGCACTTACCTTCCACCCACCTGACGGCGACCTAGATTCGACTCCAGTACTCCTCAAATTAATGATTAGGCTTATTCTAAAAAATTATAAAATAAAATGAATACAGTGGGCGCCCTCTTCCTGCCCGGGGCTCTGCCTGGGGATCGAACCCTGGTCTCCCGGCTGGCAGACCTGGACTGGATCACCATCGCCACATACCGGATCAGTAGGCCTGTGCACATAAAATGGACCCTCCATAACCTCTAACCCCAACCCGAACCCCAACCCTAACCCTAACCCTTACCCTACCCTAACCCTTACCCTAACCCTAACCCTTACCCTAACCCTAACCCTTACCCTACCCTAACTCCGCCCGCTAACGTTTGGGAGACTCCACTCCTAGTGCATTGGAAAGCCCGTGGCCACATTAGGGGGTACGACAAAAATTCAAGTCAATCCGAAAAAGTCAGATTTTGACGGTTTTTGGGAAATAACTCAAAAACTACACGTTTGGTCATGGGGTGTTTTAGGCTGGCTAAGTGCGGCTCCTCGAGACGCATCCTTGGACACCTAGCTCGGCTTTCTAGCACCTTCCTAACTCGAGATAAGTTCAGAATGACCGAAGAATTTTCGGTCATTTTTCCATATCTCGGCTTCCTTTTGTCCCACAATCACGGGGGTTTCACCAGGGGCTCCGGAGGGTGCCTAAATGGGGGGGCAGACGTTGGTTTGGAGTCGATCCCACCCTTCGTTCAAAAGTTATTCGCGGAATGACCGCAAAATGGTGGTTTTCATCCCTATACCTAACCCTAACCCTTACCCTTACCCTTACCCTAACCCCTAACCCTAACCCTTACCCCTAACCCTAACCCTAACCCTTACCCTAACCCCTTACCCTAACCCTAACCCTAACCTCTTACCCTAACCCTAACCCACCCCCAGGTCACTGGCTCCGGACTGCCTCCACCTCCTCCGCCTAAACCTAACCCCCTTCCCCCTCCTTATCCCACCCCCATCCCTCACCCTAATCCTAACCTTAACCCAGGGACGGGGATGGGGGAGGGGGGTCTTTATCCCAACCCCCTCCCCCACCCTAACCCTAACCCTAACCCTGACCCTTGGGCTGAAGTGGGGGAGGGGGGTTTGTATCCCGACCCCCTCCCCCACCCAGCCCCTAATCCTAACCTCTCTACCCCTCCTCCTGGCACTGACCCCCAACCGAATTCTGTTCGATTCGGGGCCAGTGCGGGCTCCCCCTACCCCAGCCCTAACCCTAACCCAGGGGCTCCCAAGCCCCTCCCTAACCCTAACCCGGTTGGAATTGGAGGCAGCCCGGACCCCAGACAGAACCCCCCTGACCACACACCACAATCCGACCACACCCTGACTGACCCGACACGACTAATACCTTTTATTTCCACCTTCTCCCATAGAACCACAGGACTCCACCGGACCATCAAAAATAACTTTTCCATTTTACAGCAGCAACCAGCCTTTCATAACCACAGACCCATCTCAGCTTACAGGAGAAACCGGAATTTACAAAACATACTCACGCAATCCAAATTCTCCGACCACATACCCCAACTTCATTCAGAACACTCCACCCACTACAAACACAGAAAATTCATTTACAATCCACACAGCAGTACAGCACATCCAACACTGGGCAATTTCTCTCTCAACACCACAAATGTCATCTACATCATCACCTGCAAAACCTGCAATAAACACTACATAGGCGAAACACAACATTCCATACTCACCCGTTTAAAGCAGCACCTGTATAACATTGGGGAAGGCAGACTTCAGACTCCACTGGTCAGCCATTTTCAACACCACTCCCCCACTCATCTCATCATCTCCGGCCTGGAGAACAACGACCACTGGACCATCGGGCAGAGAAGGAGGGCGGAAAGGATTTGGATCCACAGGCTGGGGACCACCACGCCAGGGGGTCTGAATGCAGATTAGACCACATCTCACTGCCTCCCCCTGACGTGGTCGTCCCCTCTTGACCCACTTTTTACAGCCGTTTGGGGCTCTGGAATCCCCATAGTTTTAAACATATACTTGTTTTTAACAGAACTTTCACTCCCTCAGGCAGGACGGCATCGAACCCAAAACAATAGCGCCCCCCCCCCTTTTTGGTAAGTCCAAATTATTTTATACGTATTTTAGATTAAAAGAATTATTTTACAGCGTATTTAAATTACTACTCTTTTTATATTAGGCATTCTTAATCATTTTTTATTGAACTTAGATTGATTTTAAGCTTTTTATTTTTACTCATACCTTTTATTATCCATGTTTACTCACCCCTGTACTTGAGATGCCGTCCTCCCCGGGGCCCCATGCGGCCGAGACTGGAGTTGAACCCGGGTCGCCCACATGAAGGCCAGCGTTATTGCCACGTCACCACCACTCCACAGATCCTTTTCCCCTTTTTTAATATAATTTTATACTGTTCATACTTACCTTCCCCACAGCACTTACCTTCCACCCACCTGACGGCGACCTAGATTCGACTCCAGTACTCCTCAAATTAATGATTAGGCTTATTCTAAAAAATTATAAAATAAAATGAATACAGTGGGCGCCCTCTTCCTGCCCGGGGCTCTGCCTGGGGATCGAACCCTGGTCTCCCGGCTGGCAGACCTGGACTGGATCACCATCGCCACATACCGGATCAGTAGGCCTGTGCACATAAAATGGACCCTCCATAACCTCTAACCCCAACCCGAACCCCAACCCTAACCCTAACCCTTACCCTACCCTAACCCTTACCCTAACCCTAACCCTTACCCTAACCCTAACCCTTACCCTACCCTAACTCCGCCCGCAAACGTTTGGGAGACTCCACTCCTAGTGCATTGGAAAGCCCGTGGCCACATTAGGGGGTACGACAAAAATTCAAGTCAATCCGAAAAAGTCAGATTTTGACGGTTTTTGGGAAATAACTCAAAAACTACACGTTTGGTCATGGGGTGTTTTAGGCTGGCCAAGTGCGGCTCCTCAAGACGCATCCTTGGACACCTACCTCGGCTTTCTAGCACCTTCCTAACTCGAGATAAGTCCAGAATGACCGAAGAATTTTCGGTCATTTTTCCATATCTCGGCTTCCTTTTGTCCTACAATCACGGGGGTTTCACCAGGGGCTCCGGAGGTGCCTAAATGGGGGGGCGGACGTTGGTTTGGAGTCGATCCCACCCTTCGTTCAAAAGTTATTCGCGGAATGACCGCAAAATGGTGGTTTTCATCCCTATACCTAACCCTAACCCTTACCCTAACCCTAACCCTAACCCCTAACCCCCTAACCCTTACCCTAACCCTAACCCTAACCCTTACCCTAACCCTAACCCACCCACCCCAGGTCACTGGCTCCGGACTGCCTCCACCTCCTCCGCCTAAACCTAACCCCCTTCCCCCTCCTTATCCCACCCCCATCCCTCACCCTAATCCTAACCTTAACCCAGGGACGGGGATGGGGGAGGGGGGTCTTTATCCCAACCCCCTCCCCCACCCTAACCCTAACCCTAACCCTGACCCTTGGGCTGAAGTGGGGGAGGGGGGTTTGTATCCCGACCCCCTCCCCCACCCAGCCCCTAATCCTAACCTCTCTACCCCTCCTCCTGTCACTGACCCCCAACCGAATTCTGTTCGATTCGGGGCCAGTGCGGGCTCCCCCTACCCCAGCCCCAACCCTAACCCAGGGGCTCCCAAGCCCCTCCCTAACCCTAACCCGGTTGGAATTGGAGGCAGCCCGGACCCCAGACAGAACCCCCCTGACCACACACCACAATCCGACCACACCCTGACTGACCCGACACGACTAATACCTTTTATTTCCACCTTCTCCCATAGAACCACAGGACTCCACCGGACCATCAAAAATAACTTTTCCATTTTACAGCAGCAACCAGCCTTTCATAACCACAGACCCATCTCAGCTTACAGGAGAAACCGGAATTTACAAAACATACTCACGCAATCCAAATTCTCCGACCACATACCCCAACTTCATTCAGAACACTCCACCCACTACAAACACAGAAAATTCATTTACAATCCACACAGCAGTACAGCACATCCAACACTGGGCAATTTCTCTCTCAACACCACAAATGTCATCTACATCATCACCTGCAAAACCTGCAATAAACACTACATAGGCGAAACACAACATTCCATACTCACCCGTTTAAAGCAGCACCTGTATAACATTGGGGAAGGCAGACTTCAGACTCCACTGGTCAGCCATTTTCAACACCACTCCCCCACTCATCTCATCATCTCCGGCCTGGAGAACAACGACCACTGGACCATCGGGCAGAGAAGGAGGGCGGAAAGGATTTGGATCCACAGGCTGGGGACCACCACGCCAGGGGGTCTGAATGCAGATTAGACCACATCTCACTGCCTCCCCCTGACGTGGTCGTCCCCTCTTGACCCACTTTTTACAGCCGTTTGGGGCTCTGGAATCCCCATAGTTTTAAACATATACTTGTTTTTAACAGAACTTTCACTCCCTCAGGCAGGACGGCATCGAACCCAAAACAATAGCGCCCACCCCCCCTTTGGTAAGTCCAAATTATTTTATACGTATTTTAGATTAAAAGAATTATTTTACAGCGTATTTAAATTACTACTCTTTTTATATTAGGCATTCTTAATCATTTTTTATTCAACTTGGATTGATTTTAAGCTTTTTATTTTTACTCATACCTTTTATTATCCATGTTTATTCACCCCTGTACTTGAGATGCCGTCCTCCCCGGGGCCCCATGCGGCCGAGACTGGAGTTGAACCCGGGTCGCCCACATGAAGGCCAGCGTTATTGCCACGTCACCACCACTCCACAGATCCTTTTCCCCTTTTTTAATATAATTTTATACTGTTCATACTTACCTTCCCCACAGCACTTACCTTCCACCCACCTGACGGCGACCTAGATTCGACTCCAGTACTCCTCAAATTAATGATTAGGCTTATTCTAAAAAATTATAAAATAAAATGAATACAGTGGGCGCCCTCTTCCTGCCCGGGGCTCTGCCTGGGGATCGAACCCTGGTCTCCCGGCTGGCAGACCTGGACTGGATCACCATCGCCACATACCGGATCAGTAGGCCTGTGCACATAAAATGGACCCTCCATAACCTCTAACCCCAACCCGAACCCCAACCCTAACCCTAACCCTTACCCTACCCTAACCCTTACCCTTACCCTAACCCTAACCCTAACCCTAACCCTTACCCCCATAACTCCGCCCGCGAACGTTTGGGAGACTCCACTCCTAGTGCATTGGAAAGCCCGTGGCCAAATTAGGGGGTACGACAAAAATTCAAGTCAATCCGAAAAAGTCAGATTTTGACGGTTTTTGGGAAATAACTCAAAAACTACACGTTTGGTCATGGGGTGTTTTAGGCTGGCTGAGTGCGGCTCCTCAAGACGCATCCTTGGACACCTACCTCGGCTTTCTAGCACCTTCCTAACTCGAGATAAGTCCAAAATGACCGAAGAATTTTCGGTCATTTTTCCATATCTCGGCTTCCTTTTGTCCTACAATCACGGGGGTTTCACCAGGGGCTCCGGAGGGTGCCTAAATGGGGGGGCGGACGTTGGTTTGGAGTCGATCCGACACTTCGTTCAAAAGTTATTCGCGGAATGACCGCAAAATGGTGGTTTTCATCCCTATACCTAACCCTAACCCTAACCCTGACCCTTGGGCTGAAGTGGGGGAGGG
>NW_025321071.1:0-65472 GCF_019176455.1 Solea senegalensis | reverse complement strand
CTACGAACAAAACCCGACGTTACTCACCTGTCTAGCACATTCCTGGGTCACTAAATCTAGCAATGTCAGTTTGGCTTCAGATAGCCTCCAAATGGCCTGAAACATGCTCCTGAGTGGTTTTTGTCAGGTACATGTTGGACCTGGCACTTACCCTAACCCTACCCCTAACCCTAACCCTAACCCTAAAAATTGACCATCTAGCCCTGACTCTTTTGCTCTAACCCTCTCTGACTCCTTGCCCAACACCTAACCCTAATCCTGACCTGGCTCTGACCCTTCAGAAGATTTTTGTGTCTCTCTCTCTCTCTCTCTCCCTCTCTTTTACAGAACGGGCTCTGGGGGACCGGGCGGACCCTGCCGGGGATGTCCTGGATGGTCTGTGCACTGACTCCTCTGCCCCTTGTGGACAGTGGGGTCCAAATGCTTTCATTCTAACCTACCTGTCTCTTCTCTATCCCTGACCCTGTCTTTAATCCCTAAACTTACCCTATTTGTTTTATGTCTGTCCCTAACTCAAAATAAATAAAATGAAAAAACAATTGTGTGATGTAGAGGGTTGTGAGGCCCTGAAGGACTTGATTTCGGTGCGTCCAATTGAGTTGCTTCGAAAAAATTGATGAAGGAGCCAGAAAAAATCTGCCTGTTAGGTTGCTGGTTGAGAGGACAGCTGGCCTGCAGCGCCTGGCTCCGGTATGTCTGGAGCAATTTCACTCGGGGGTGTGTCTCCGACTCCTGGAGTATAAGAGGGAGGAATTTGCTTTTTGGAACTCACTCCTTTCACAGCTCTCGAAAGGGGAAGATTGTCCTTCGTTAGCAGTGAGTTCAACTATCAGTCCACGTTCACTTTGTGCCGAAAAAACCGCCTGAAGAAGACCTTTTTTACGGTCGAAACGTTGCGGGTTGACGGCACGCGCGCGCGCGCACACACACACACACACACACTCCTTCATCTACCTTGTTTGTTTCCCTTCTTCTCTCTTTTTCCCTGTTTCTCTCCTTTTCTTTTTTCTTTTTTATTATTATATATTATATACACCTAACTAACTATAAATATCTACATAATAAATAATTAATATCTTGATAATAAATAACTAAATAAATAAATACACACTTATTACATATGATACAAAGCTACCTGTAAAAACATTTGGACACAAACACATAAATACATAAACAAATCATTCATATCGCTCTAATAAATAAATAAATAAATAATTATTACATATGATACAAAGTTGCCTGTACAAAAATTTGGACACAATTGATACGTAAATAAATAAATAAATGAATAAACAATTCATATCGCTCTAATAAATAAATAAATAAAATACAACATTATTACGTATGATACAAAGCTGCCTGTTAAAAACTTGATTCTTGAAATAAGCCCATTGGATTGGGACTCAGGATGGTCCGTCCGCAAGAAGGGTTATGGACGGAGGTGCGATATGGGAGGAGAAAAAGGAGCCCATACGCTCACACTGCTGCCCACACAAAAAGTGTGAGGTACTTTGATGTTGCTGGTCCTCGGTCTTGGGAGAGGGGGCGGGACGCTGTTCGGGGGAAGGACCGTGCTTTTCCTGTCTCCCACTCAGGTGGGAGACAGGCTCTGCTTCCTTCACCTAACCCTTACCCTAACCCTAACCCTAAGATTCAAATTCTTCTAGACCTTACCCCTCTAACCTTACCCTCTCTGGTTTCTTGCCCAACACCTAACCCTAATCCTGACCTGGCTCTGACCCTTCAAAATGTCTCTCTCTCTCCCTCTCTTTTGCAGGACGGGCACTGGGGGGCCGGGCAGGCCCTGCCGGGGATGTCCTGGATGGTCTGTGCACTGACTCCTCTGCCCCTTGTGGACAGGGGGGTCCAAATACTTTTTTTCTAACCCTCAGTTTTCAACTGAGTTGTAAAAAAATCAGGTTTTCCCTTACCAATTTTGTGTACCCACCCACACCAGTGTCCACAGCCAGTACATGGCCGTGAGCACCGAAATCCCTAGCCATGGTGAGCTCCGCCCACTTTTGTTACATATTTTTATATTTATTTTTACCATCATGTTTGTTCCTCTTGCCATATAATGCCAGCTGAGCTAACTTTAGCATCTTTGCAGTTCATTTACATCAATGCTACTTGAAGCACAGATACTTTGCATCTCTAACATTGTGCTCATTGTTTTGTAGAGCGTGCTGTCACTTCGTGGAGATGACAACTACATCAATTTTATTGTGTACATCTAACTTGTGTAGTATAGTAAGTAATATAACAACAAAATTAGTTAGGATTAGGATAACTATTCTATTGAGCCTCCTTCCACGAGTCTTTACTGTTGAACTGTGGTGTACACATGAATGCAGGGTAATAAAACAAAGTATAGCGTAATTATTCACAAAGGAAAATGTTTTAATAATCACAAATGTGTCATTAATTATTTAAATGAATAAATACGCCATTACATAATGACTTAAGTGTCATTCATTATTTAAATTAATAAATACACCATTAAATAATTACTTAAGTGTCATTAGTTACTTAAGTTAATAAATATGTTAGTAAGTTAATAAGTTAATAATATAAGTTAATATATTTAAATAATGACTTACAGGGTAAGGGTTAGGGTACAAAATACTGACATGGGTTTTTTCCCTCATCACTTAGTAATAATAATAATATTCAGTGGAGCTCCACGTCAGGTTTTACTTGATACTCATTCCAAACTAAATGTTTAATTAAATATTAGTTGAAATGTCATATGATAAAAAAATAAAAGTGTTAAAGTTTGATTGTACACTTACATTTAAGTGTTAAGTGTGTTTCTTTCGGTTTGGTTACCCTATCCTGAGTTTCTGTTGTACTCTCGCCAGCAAACCGAATCCAGTCCAGTCCGTCCATGAAATCCAGTCTGGGTTTTGTAGCAGGTTAGCGTTGTTGCTGGAAACAGAGAGTGAGACACAAACACGCAATTGTGATCGTTAGGGTAAGACTAGAGATGAGAAGAAGATTGGTGTCATTGAGGAAACAAGGAAACAAAGTAATGTAAAACTTACGTCTGTGATCTGTCAGCATCTCCTCTCCCTCTGGTGGGGCTTATTATTGAAAACAGGTGCGCTGTGACTGACTTTTTTTTAACCATAACTTTATTTAAAACATTCCACAAACGTTGACAAAGAAACAACATACCCTTCAAAAAGAGGGTTAGGGGATTTTGTAAATAAACAAGTGCTAAGTTGTAAATAAACAACTTGATGTAAAATAATTAGAGGCAGTTTGTGGATGCAGTTGACAAAAAAGATCATTTTACGTCAACGTCTCACTTGCACTGATGTTAAAGCCCACATAGACCGGAAGCTCCAATTAACACTGTGTTTGTGTGTGTATCTGCGTCAAGACCTCGTTTATGAAACCCTAAAGTTTCAGAACAAACAGTTCAGCCACTGCTGAGAAAAGAGTGTTGTATTGTTTTCCTGGGCTCTGCGAAGCGGATTGGCACTTCCTTAATTTGATGTCGTCATCAAAAATCCTCACCACCCTAGTGCCTCCTGGTGAGGCATTAGTCCCGGCACATCCAGTTGTGTACATTCAACCGCAGAAGAAGAAGAACTACTCTCGTTGTAGCTGCTGAGATGCAGAGCATCCATCGTGCCAGAGGGGGAGCTGTGTATCTGAGAGCTGGCCTATCTATTACGTCACTTCCAGGTACCTGGCCAATCACAGGACAGTGGGAAAGCTCTCGTTGGCTGGCCAATCACAACACAGTCCACATTCTAGGGGTGTGGTTTTGGTCTGAAACAGCGCGGCTGACGAGAGCGTCAGTGAGGAGATATTTTGATCGGCTCGTTTGCAGCGATTAGGAGGTTTTTAATCATGAAAACAAGTTCATATATGTAAGTAGACCTCCATAACTCACATATATGTGTGATACAAGCATTCTATGTCACCTTTAAAGGACTTTTGAGGAAATTGAATCTTTAGTTTTATTTGTTGCAAGAAACGTTTTCACTCTACGTTATTGACAAACTTATTTCAGTAGTAAAAACATAGATTTCCAGACATTTTCCATCCCATAATTCTGCACTTGTTTATTGTGGACTTTTAGCCATACATTAAACCTCTGTGAGAATTATGAATGCAATGGTACTTTTGTACTTTTTAATGATATATCATCTGAATAAAGACATTTTACATCCAATCCAACTTTATTTATGAAGCACTTTACAACAAAGTGCTGTGTGCTTGTTTTTATTCAACAATAATATAATAATAATAATAATAATGACGATGATGAATGTAAATACTTGATGATTGATGTGATTGTAAATGTTCCTCTGTGTTTAATCTGTGAGTATAAATTAGTCTTTAAAAGTTTAATATTATTCTTTATACTAACTGTTCTCTTTAGTGACACACAGGATTCAGTTAAATACATAACACACTTGTACGTCTCCTGTCACGGTGGGGGTGAGGGCATTGTTTTGGGGGTCCTCTGGGTCAAATAACAACCCATGCACACTCACACACACACTAACACACACACACACACACACATCCCACTACATTATACAATAAATGTAGAGTGATGAAGACATTGTAAGCTCAGATCTCCTCTCTCTCTCTCTCCATGTGGTTGTTAACGGTTACCATAGAAACTGAACCAATTATTTCTATCATTTCTCCAGTCAACAAAATGTCCTCTCACTCATTGTAAAGGTTAATAAAGTTCACAGCTGTTACATGTGTTGAAGTGATCAATTGTAATTAGGAAACACACCATCAACAGTTTCATTTTTCAGAAAAAACTACAGGCCAGTAGGTGGAAGTGTTTACCTGTGATTGTGTTGTATGGATGTGTAACAGTGTAAATGTGAGCTGTTCATCTTTGTTTACAGGTTGACAAAGACAGATTAACATTTTACGAAACATTTTTTACCAAAAAGACAGAAGATTTAATGTTGATTTATTCATTGAGCACTTGACAAAAACCATATATAGTTAGATATTTGCTGATTATATACTCTTATGTCTCTCAGGTGACAGATTATTTTTGTCCACTAGATGGAGACAAAGTCAAATGACTGTAAGAGTGATTTCATTTGTTTAAAGTGGACATGCAAAAAATCAACTTTTTAATCATTTTATTACTTATATTTGGGACTCTGGAGGCCCTACCAGTCGACAAAGTGTGGAAAACGAAGACTCAGTCATGTTTTCGTGCTCCCCCTTGGTCTAAGTAGAGGCGATAAAACACGCAATGTTTAATTCCTGCGCATTGTGACGACACAACGTGCATTTCACCACGCATGTTGCCACACCACCACGAAGTTTACTTCTAGAGCGCCACCTTGTCCCTATAAAAGGCGAGGGAGGAAGAACGGTATTATGTCAACATGGAGGGACAAGTGCACTGTTCGTGGCTGCACAGTGTTTTACACAAACTTCCAGCCTCAGAGGATTTGTGTGTCCAGTGGATACATTTTATATATGAAGCAAATCTGCCAGATGAAGTCAGCAAAGGTGTGTTTGTGTGTTCGCACCAGACTGTTCTGTGAACCTTGGTCAGTACAATCAATTCCATACTGACCAGAAGATTAATAATAAAAAAACGGTGCTATTACATTCCCACTGCTGTGGAGAACACGGAAGTAGCATGCTAGTTACTGAAACAAATCTAGAGTTTGATAAGCAATGAATTCCACAAACAGCGGCCAGCGGTCGCCGTATTTAGTCAGCGACCATATTTAACCTTTCATACAAACACACACATTTTTAGGAAAAGGTCAAATAGAGCTCATAATTGACCATTCTGACACGCCCTGTTGCAGTCTACATACAACTTCTTCCGTAGCTTCCTCTTGTTCAGGGTCGGACTCTGGTTCGAACATACAGTTGAACCGCAAAGTTTCCTTCGATATCAATATTACAAAAGAATCAATCACATCTTTTAACCCTTAAACACTGAGTGTATCGCTGACCACACACTGGCACAAGCACACTTAATGTTACCGTAGTTATTCCACAGTTTGAAAGCTGAGAAGTGGCACGTCAAAGTCAACATGTGGTTATTACAGAACAGAACTGAACCCAGATGCAGGAACGGTGGTAAGTTACAGTCTTTATTTGAACACATGTAGCACTTGGACAGGCAGATAAGGAACAAGATCACCAAAGGTGAGTGAAACACAGGAGCTGTAAGGCAATAACCAGCAAAAAATGTTTAAAAAAGTACACTTTCAGCATGAAAAAGTGCAAAAAATAATAATAAAATGTGTCAAGAATTTTTTCTCAAGGTAATGACTAAAAAGTACAGAGGTACATTTCACTCACTGTGGAGCAATTGAAATGGCTGGAGGTGATCCTGGAAAAAATTAAAAGCAAAATAACTTAGTGTGGCTGGGATAAACACTGAGAAGGCTAAATACAAAACAATCTGACAAACACTGGTGAGCTGCTCCAAGATTTAAAACAAGAGTGAGTGAGTGGTGGCAATCAAAGTAATCTGCAGCAGGTGAGTTGGAGGGAAACCAGGTAAGGGGTTTCTCCAGCCAGCCTGCAGGGAGAAAGACAAACAGACACACCCACTCATGCAGACAGGGGAAACAGACAGCCATTTAGGAGAAAGGGGCAGAGAAAACGGGAGGAGAGACATTTTATGCAGATCCTAAAAAAATTTGTCTAGCAAAACTGTAGAACTTTCTAGCAGGCAAAGCTATTTGTCTTTCATTCTATTTATCTGTTTATTGCTGCAATTGGTATCAAAGCACCGTTGCCTTTAAAGTGCCTTTAAGGTGCATCGTCAAAGCCATGTTTTGTTATATATCGCCTTCGTATGCGCCTTTGTAAAGCTATCTATCATCAGAACCTGTACGACTTGTCGGTTTTACAACCTAACAAGATGCTGTCTAGCTAACTAACAAGATGCTGTCTAACTGCTAACTGACGTCTGCTTAACTGTGTATGTGGAATAAACCTTCAGAAAGACAGTCGAGTTGTGCCCGCCGTACTTGTTCTGGTCACCCTTTCCAGAAGGGAGCATTGAGCTGGAAAGACCAGCCAGCAGAAATCTGGACAAAAACTATGTCTCATCTATGATCACTTCCACTTTACCATCCATGATAGATCACCTACCCACATCTACTTCTATAAATACATTTATATTGATCAAAATGTAAGACAATAGATGTAAATGTGAAAGTTATCTTGAATGTTATTAAAATTCAGTGAAAGACAAAAACACATTTAAATATGCTACATTACATTACATGTCATTTAGCAGACGCTTTTTATCCAGAACGACTTACCCTAACCCCATTTAAACATTTGGGTACAAATAAGAGCTAGAAGTAAGTAAGAGCTTCCAGTAATCCAAACTATGAAGTGCTCGTCATATGTGCGATGTATAAGCAAGTTTTTTTCCGTTTTTTTTTTTTTTTGTCGTCGTCTTAGTCGAGGTAGATTCGGAAGAAATGTGTTTTAAGTCGGCGGTGGAAGATGTGGAGGCTTTCCGCTGTCCGGGTGTCGATGTGGAGCTCGTTCCACCATTTGGGAGCGAGGACAGTGAACAGTCTTGATTTCTGTGAATACCTCTGCAATCCTCTCAGTGAGGGGGAAGCGAGCCGGTTTGCCAAATGCAGAGCGGGGTGGGCGGGCTTGGGTGTAGGTTTTGATCATGTCCTGGATGTAGGCTGGACCGGATCCGTTTGTAGCATGGAACGCAAGCACTAGAGTCTTGAAGCGGATGTGAGCAGCTACAGGAAGCCAGAGAAGGGAGCGGAGGAGCGGTGTAGTGTGGGAGAATTTCTGCAAGTTGAAGACCAGTCGAGCTGCTGCATTCTGGATGAGTTGCAGAGGTCGTATGGCACACGCAGGAAGACCAGCCAGGAGGGAGTAGCAGTAATCCAAGCTTGAGATGACAAGAGCCTGGACCAGAACCTGTGCGGCCTTCTGGGTTAGAAGAGGCCTTATGCTTCTGATGTTGTGCAACATGTATCTGCAAGATCGAGCTGTTGCAGCAATGTTGGCAGTGAGGGAGAGATGGTCATCATGTGTCACACCCAGGTGTCTTGCAGTATGAGAAGGATGCTGCAATAAAAAATGATTATTTGAAGATTTTTCTGTAAAAAATCTTTATAAAAATAAATGATATAACAGACATCATTGCATAAAAATGTGTCAGCATAGTGTTTTAAGAAAAGAAATCTTAGGAAAAATGTACGTGTGTGTGTGTGTGTGTTTATTGACAGGTACTTTGAAATGATTTTAATTGGACACTGTTTATCATGTTTGTTGAGGTGAACTGTGAGCCACACCCATTCCAGCCTGAATGCAGCAGCTGAGGCTGATCTGATAATCACACACTCACACATTCAGTGCAGAGCAGCAGTGGGAGCTGGGAGCTGACATGGACTGAGGATCCAAAAACCACTATGTGCAGAATAAACGAGGAAGAAGCAGCCGTTGAGCTTTTGCTTGGTTTCATGGGGTGTAAATGGGTTTTCTTCATGGTGCTCCTAGAATGCCTTTTTGAGTTAATGAGCTGGTTGAAAATTTTTGTTAAATTAAATGTTGTGCATTTAAAGACATTTGAGTTAAAACAGGTTAAATTAATTTACTACAGTAAACCAAAGCAATGTAATGCTGTTAAAAATGATGAAATGATCAGTAGCCCACCATGGGTTTAGAAAATGAACCAATAACTTTGAATTGATATCACATATTTCACCTTATGCTGATAATCAAACGACTGTGAAATGATGGATTCCATGCTACCATGTGTCATATGTTCAAGTAACCTCTCCATGGTGGTGACCCACACTGTGTGCAAAGCACGTGGGTCAAAGATATTCACCTAAATGTGTGTGAACTTCTGTGTGATGATGATATTTGTGAATTGCACTATTTTCACGTTTCTCTTGCCTCTGAGGTGTGTCCATCTTGACTCTGTGCAAAGAAATAAACAGTGCTTCAAAAATCCATTTCATAGTTTGATGTTTTGATTTTTTTAATCAAGAGTTACAATTACAATATATCAAAGTAGATAGTAAAGTAATGTGTTGTACCATTTTAATTATTTTACAGCTGTTGAATTTAGACTCATATTCCCTTTATTAATATTCCACAGTTTTTCACAATCTAAATAAAATCAACCAAAACAACTTAATGTATTGTTTTACCTTTAGAATAATTAGTCATTTTTACAGTGCAGGTCCACATTGTTTTGACAGTAGATATGTAGAGATGTATGATATTTGCTGCATTACATATGAGAATAAAATAATGAAGGACTTAACTCATGTGGAGTTTGAGACGAATGAGCGGCTGCCAATACGTGCAAACATAATTTGGAAGGTCCCTGCTTGTGGGTGTCATGCGCAGCAACTATTTACACCGAGAAAGCGGCACGTGCCAGCGTAAGTTCTTTTTTAAATACACGGATGTTGAAGAAGTGACCTACGCCGAATTTAAGGCAGCAATCAAATAAATTCATCTAATAATCCCCATGGAAATGATCACATGTAAACAACATCTACAAATGAATAAATATTAAATCAGCGTTTTTATGAACAGGGTTTGGAACTTACCATCTGAAGCACTGTTGTTGTTTCTTCTACAAAATGAGAACTAACCCGTTCTACTGCTCTCGAGGACACGTTTAATCAGTTGTTGTCTCGTGTCCGTCACTGTTAAATACTCCTTCACCGCGGCGTCACGCAGCAGTTAATGAAGAGCGTGCGTAATGTTTAACGTCCAGGGTCGGAAATATGTCCCCACGCGCTCCTCGGTCACTGACAACTCTTCGCTAACCGTACAGGCTGTTCACATCAACAAGTCCCCGAAGAAGCTCTACGAGGCACCGGAGGCGACGTGGCCGCCACTGGTTGATAATATGCGGATCTCCAAGGGTAACAAGGGTGCGGCGGTGGTGAGGGCTGTGCGCCGGCATCCGTCACCTCAGCCGGCCAGTCTGGAGAGCCTGGAGGCGGCGTGGAGCGACAGAGTGCAACGGGAGGTGAAATCACCAGGGAGTTTACCGGTCCCCGAGAGACTGAACGGTGACGGAGAAGCTTGTGTGAGCGGACATGGAGGGGGGCCACCGAGGAGCAGGAAGAAGGGGTTCAAACCCCCGGACGTCCGGACCATTTTCTCCCCCGAGGAGAGAGACCCGAGGGTAAAGCAGGAGTCCGGGGAGGGGCACAGCTTCGAGGACACAGAGGAGGACACCTGGTGTGATGTGTGCTGCGAGTACATCTTCCAGCCTGGTCTCACCTGTGCAGGTGGGTGATGATGATGATGATGATGACGACATAACGATGCAGAGGCTGATTAATTCGAGGATTTAGGTAGTTTCATCAGCTTTTACTGCAGGTCAGAAAACAAACGTTAAAATGTTTAAACAATGGTCATAAATGCATGTTTAAATATCCTGGATGTTCCTCTTTTGTAAGACTGATTTTTTTTCTGCACTAAATCTGTGACCAACAGTGTGCATATACATAACTAACCCATATATAAATGATAGTGACTGATATTTTGAGGTTATGTAAACAATTACATTACAATAATGAATTATTGAGTCATGACACTCCTGATACTTTAGGAACTCACCTGTTGAAAACCTGCTGTTTTAAAATCTCACTTTGGTCTTTAGATTTAAACTAAAGTAAATTATGTGAATAATATTATATACCAAACATGTTTCTAAGGGTTAGGGTTAGGGTTAGGTGCATTGAAAAAACAAACAAAATCAACATACGTGACAGTTTCAATGAATGACAGTTTTTATAAAAAGTAGACCGTTTGTTTTCAAAACTGATCGTATCTAAGTGTGCAGTGTGTTCATACTGAAGCAGAGTGACAGAATGAGGTTTACATGTGCAAACTCTCTAAAATGAATGAATGAATGTAGGTGGGGCTCAAAGTCACAGGCTCTACAGCTGGAATGCAGTTGATATGTAAACAGACCGGTTCAGGACTAAAAAAAAAAAGAAAAAGGAGTCTCGGTGTCTCCTCGAGCACAAACTGGACCTTCTTCTTCTACTTCCCTGTCTTCATAATGTGTTGTGGTCCAAACATGGCTGCCATGGTGTATTGTTAGGGTTTTTATGATAACTCGCAATTAACATCCTGTTACTTTTCCTTTTTTACTTCCTTCTTCACTGTTTTCTCATGTTATTTGCCTTTTAAATATGTGATGTCGTTATGAAATGACTTTTTTTACATCCACATTTATCACTGCAATTACTCCAACACTTTACTGTGTACATCTTTATGAAGACATCTGATAACTGATGATCACGGGGGTGGAGTGGCTCAGTGGTTAAGACCCTACCTTGTGTACCAAAGACATCATGGTCGCAAGTTCGATTCCACCCCTGGCTAATTGTACTTGATTCCATTGTAAGTCGCTTTGGATAAAAGCGTCTGCTAAATGACATGTAATGTAATGTAATGTAATAACTGAAGAACTTACGATAACTGAAGAACTTATGAAGATAACTGATGATAACTGAGGAACTTTTCTGATAACTGACAATAATTTAAGAACTTATGAAGATAACTAGGGCTGCCACGATTAGTCAACTAGTCACGATTATGTCGACTATTAAAATCGTCGACAACTAATTTAATAGTCCACGCATCGTTTTTGTTTGTTTTTTAAACTTTGTTTTCTCTCTCAAAACTGCTGCGGCACCTTCCACTGCCACGTCTGCCTTTCTGTTCTTCACACACATGCACAGTCGTGATAATCTGGGTCAGCCGTGATGTCACCGGAAGTTATACCAGATGGGCTCTCTGGTATCATGGCTACCCGGCAGCAACGGAGCTCAAAATTGTGGGAGGATTTAAAGAAATCAAAAGAAAAAACTTGCCTTTCACGGCAGCACAAGTGCGATGCACGAGCACCTGAAAAGGAAGCACGTTGTGGCTGACAACGACGATGAAGGGTTGTTGGGACGTTGTTTTCGTCAACGATGACGAAATTGTCTTTTTTTTCATGACGATAACGAGACTGTAACAAGAGGAACATCTCATGTTTGACGACGGAAACATGACGAGACATGTGTGAGTTTTCGTTGACGAGACGAGAATGCTAAATGTCAGTGTGTGGTTTGTCAGACGTTCAGAGTGCACAACATTTCTGCTTATTGTGCAAGTAATCTGTCAGTCAAAACCTAAAAATGACTTGGTCCGTGTTTCAAGACGATTTATGCTCCTCGCCCGTGTTGGGGCACACTGAGGACAGTCGAGAGTCGCGCCGGGGGCAGGCGGGAGAAGCCGCAGCGAGTGCACATGTCCGCGGCCCTGTAAACCACCTTCGCCCCGAGCCCTTCCATGAGTCGGTCGCGGCGCACCATCGGTGGAGGAAATTTCATGTCAAACTTATGTGTGACACTGTTGTATGATGAAGTCGGCATCAATTCATGAAAAAAAAAGGTTGAAAAGGGGAAATATGGAGATTAAAGGTTTCTGCCCAACAGTAATCGCCAATACTTATTGACCTAAATGGATTTGTTAAAATACTATACTATTTTCTTTTTTTTTCAAAACTAAAACTGACTAAAACTTTTTTGAGTTTCCGTAGAGTATAATGTGACTAAAACTATCACATATAGAAATGAGTAAAATGTGACTAAAACTAATAAGCGTTTTAGTCCAAAAGGGTAAAACGCTGTCGTCTGTTTACGCTAATGTTAGCAGTTAGTTAGCTGCTAACATTAGCGTAAACAGAGAGCTAACTTAGTACTTACTCATATTGATAGCTGTAAACGTTAACATTAGCGATAACGATTTTGATAACGATTTGAAAAAAATAGTCGGTGATAAGTCGACTATCAAAATAATCGTTTGTTGAAGCCCTGAAGATAACTCAGGATAACTACCTGGCGATAACTGAAGAACTTATGATGGTAAATGATGATAACTGAAGAACTTATGATAACTAACGATAACTGAAGAACTTATGATGATAACTGATGATGATAACTGACATTAACTGATGATAACTGACAATAACTGAAGAACTTGTGAAGATAACTGGCGATAACTGAAGAACTTGTGAAGATAACTAACGATAACAGAAGAAGATAGTGTGTGTGTGTTCAGTTCAGGAAGCTTGTTAAAAGTCCATTACTGCATAACTGAAGGTTGACAGAATGACTGCACCCAAAAAATTGGACATTTGCTGAAGAACAAATGTCCAAAGGTGAAACTGGACGTCCTGAGACTTCACACAGAAAAATGTTGAACTCACTCACTCACTCACTCACTCACTCACTCACTCACTCAGAATATTCACTTATGAGCTTTTTGAGCAAGTGAAGTTTTTCTGGTGTAATTATAATGGTATGTATGCTCAGATCTTATACACAGATGTGTATTGTGTATAAGATGTATACAGTAGCAGATTGTGGATGAAATTTCAGGGTTTTTCATTGTGCGTGTGTGTGTCAGCTGTTGGTCACTTGTTTGTTCAGTGGCTGTGACAGTTTACTGTGGAAGTTAATGAATCACTCACTCACTCACTCACTTATTCATTCATTTATGTTAACAAACACAGATGGGGTCAGAGTGTGTGTGTGGGAGAGAGAGAGAGGACACACAAACACATGTCATAACAAACGTAAGAGAGGGCAGAGTCAGCAGTTCTGTATCTGTCTCTCCTCTGTGAAGAGAATGAGGAAACCTCAGACATCGCCTCTCTCTGTCTCTCTGTCTGTCTGTCTCTCTGTCTGTGTCTGAGTCTTAATGTAGAGCAGAGTGTGGCTGAGAGACACTGACAAAGACTCTCTGAGAGAGTGTCTCTGTAAGTGTGTGTCTGTCTATAAGTGTTTGTGTTAGTTTAGATTTGTCTAATACATTGTGTATATATTTACATTAAGTCTGGATGTAACTGATGTTTAATGGATGAATTTGTGTGCAGGTTGTAAATACACATGTCACACAACGTGTCGAGACCGAGTGTCACTGGACTGTCAACCTGCTGCTTCACCTGTCAATCAAGACCAGATCAACAACAGCAACACACATGTGAGTGCACACTGTGTGTGTGTGTATTATTCTTCAACACAAAGAAATCTGTAAATCTGTGATAAAACCGTAATAAAAGTGATGTTACTGTAATTTTGTGCTCATCCAGAAGAGGGTGCTGTAGTGTAATATTTGAGGTTACAAGATGAATTTAAATTATTTCAATTACTAATGAACAGCCACACATTCTCAGCATGCTGAGTCATACTCCATGCAGTGCTGTGGGACTTTATGTACATTTCATTCATTGTTATGTTTTGCAGCTTCAAGTTTAAAAATATGGTTTACAAACGCTGGAAAACAGTGAGCTGTTGATGTTTTTATTTAGCTCATGGATGTAGTTGCTCTTAGATACAAGAACTATGGCTAACTTTTACAACCACATTCCAAAACACAGGAACTACCCCTTTACGATTAAAGACATAGACATTCATAATAAAGTATAACTACACTAACAATGATATTGGCTAGAAAATAAAACACCCATAACAAACTTGAAAATTGATAATGAATATTATGTGAGTTAGGAACCAGTGCAGAGATCAAAGTGTGTCAGTGTGGAACATCAGACTGAAACATCAGTCACTGACTCTGATCATTAAATTACATTATTATAATTATATTACTCAGTCAATTGAATCAGCCGCTCTGAATCTACAACACATGCAAAAACCAAATGGACAACAAAGTTCCTATGTTTATGTCAAAATAATCTATACTTATAATTAAATATAATTAGTATATATATAAAATACAACATTTTCCATGATATAAATATTTTATTCTGTCATCTGATGAGATGATGTTTTAAACACTTATCTTTGGTTTTGTTTCACTTTCATGAAGTTTAAATACATACATAACATAATTTCATCAGAAAAGAAAAACATCTTTCATAAAATGGTTGATCATATGATAATGTACAAGTTTAGCATTTGAATGTTTTTTTTTATCCTGCAGTAGTGAGTAACAACATTCATAGCTGCCAGTATAATCTCTGTGGATTGTGGGGGATTATCTGATGGTCTGCTGCAGGTCTCACAGACAAAGCTCCCCCATCATCAGTTGCCTGTTACAGTAACAGGACACCAGACGTGTCTCATGTCTTCACTTCCTGCTCCGAACAAGTCCAGACAGAGTCAAGTGAGCAGCAAACACATCTGCTGAGCCTCGCGTTACAACTACAAACACTTTCCCCTTTTGATTATTCTTTTATACCATTTCTAATTTGATTCATGATTGAGAATCAGATTACTTTTATTATGCCGAAGGAAATTGTTTTGTTACAGTTGCTCCATATCAGACTCAGAAGTACCAGTTTTTAAAGAGCACAAAAGTTAAAAGGTAAATAAGAAATTAAGAAATTAAAAAGGTTTTAAGATTAAAATTAAATGAAAAATAAATATAACGCCCTTGTTTAAACAAGAATGACAACATGACAAAATGTACAATGTGTACAGATAGACATTATCAATATGATAATTAATAAATGAACCAGATACATCTACAGATGGGAGTTGTAAAATCTGATGGCCACAGGCAGGAATGATTTCCTGTGCCGTTCAGTGGTGCATCTTGGTGGAATCAGTTTCTCACTGAACGAGCTCCTGTGGCCGACCAGCACATCACGGAGTGGATGGAGGTTGTAGTCCAGTATTGTCCTTAACTTGGATAATATTCTCCTCTCTGAGACCACAGTCAGAGAGTCCAACTCCACCGCCATAACGTTATTGGCTTTGCGGATCAGTTTGTTCAGTCTGCATCAGCAACCCTCAGCCTGCTGCCCCAGCATGCAACAGCATAGAGGATCGCACTGGCCACGACAGACTCATAAAAACTCCTGAGCTTGGTCCGGCAGATGTTGAATGACCTAAGCCTTCTCAGGAAATAGAGACGGCTCAGGCCCTTCTTGTAGATGGTTTGTGTATTTATTGTCCAGTCCAGTTTGTTGTCAATGTGGACTCCCAGGTATTTGTAGTCCTTGATCACATTGACCCCTTGGATGGAAATAGGGGTCACTGGTGTCTTGGGCCTCCTGAAGTCTACAATCAGTTCTTTAGTCTTCGTCACGTTAAGCTGGAGATGGTTCTGCATGCACCACTTGACGAAGGAGTCCACCGCAGCCCGCAGCTTCTCATCTAGAAGAGTCGAGACACAGCTGGGGGACTTTGAGGGACCTGGGGCTCACACCATCTAGTCCTGCAGACTTGACTGAGTGGAGTCTCATCAGCTGCCTCTGGACCTGATTGTCAGTGAAGGTGACAGGTGTGGGAGGGGTCCCACATAGGAGGCAATGTTGGAGAGAGGAGGAGGGGGAGGAGAGAGTGGAGTAGCTGGGGGTTGCAGGCCGACAGGTAAGCCTGTGGGGGAGGGGGAGCAGTCACTGCATTGTCAAATCTGTTAAAAAACAAATTCAGCTCGTTGGCCCTGTCCTCCCCACCTTCAGCTCCCTTTTTGTTGGATGCCGTGAAACCAGTGATGGTTTTCATACCACTCCAAACCTCTCTCATGTTGTTTTGCTGGAGTTTTCGCTCCAGCTTCCTCCTGTAATTGTTCTGCCAGGCTATGTGTGATCATGTGATTCTGCCAAGCTGTGTTTGATCATGTGATTCTGCCAGGCTGTGTCTGATCATGTGATTCTGCCAGGCTGTGTCTGATCATGTGATTCTGCCAGGCTGCGTGTGATTATGTGATTGTTTTGTCTGTCCAGGTGAAATACAGGGCCTTTGGGGGCGGGGCACAACATGTGTGTCATGTCAATAACTGGAATTCAGAAAATATACCACAAGTATCTGCACATAATGGAAACTGTGGATCACTTTCATGCCCTGAGGCAAACATGAAGCTCAGGTTAGAAATTTAACACCTGTCACTACAAAAGCATCCACAGAGGTTAAAGGACCATGAATGCACCACAGTGTTACTGTGGTACTTTTGAGCCACATTGTTGAACTGAGCTTTTAAATGACACACAAACACAACTGAGCTTTTAAATGACACAAACACATTTGCATAGATTATAACAGTATTTATGTAAACCAGTGGAATATATATATATGTTCTATATTTATGTGTCATATATATGTCAAGAACTTACAGAGTCTGTAGGTTATTCATGAACTTACAGAGTCTGTAGGTTAGTCATTAGCTTAAAGAGTCTGTCGGTTAGTCATGAATTTACAGAGTCTGTAGGTTAGTCATTAGCTTAAAGAGTCTGTCGGTTAGTCATGAATTTACAGAGTCTGTAGGTTAGTCAGTAGCTTAAAGAGTCTGTAGGGTTAGTCATGAACTTACAGAGTCTGTAGGGAACTTACAGAGTCTGTAGGTTAGTCATTATTTAAAGAGTCTGGTGGGTTAGTCATGAACTTACAGAGTCTGTAGGTAAGTCATGAACTTACAGAGTCTGTAGGTTAGTCATTAGCTTAAAGAGTCTGTAGGTTAGTCATGAATTTACAGAGTCTGTAGCTTAAGAGTCTGTAGGTTAGGTCATTGAGTCTGTAGGTTAGTCATAGCTTAAAGAGTCTGTAGGCACAAGAACTTACAGAGTCTGTGGGCCATTAGCTTAAAGAGTCTGTAGGTTAGTCATGAACTTACAGAGTCTGTAGGTTAGTCATTATCTTAAAGAGTCTGTAGGTTAGTCATGAACTTACAGAGTCTGTAGGGGTTAGTCATTAGCTTAAAGAGTCTGTCGGTTAGTCATGAACTTACAGAGTCTGTAGGGTTAGCCATTAGCAAAGAGTCTGTAGGTTAGTCATGAATTTACAGAGTCTGTAGGTTAGTCATTAGCTTAAAGAGTCTGTAGGTTAGTCATGAACGTACAGAGTCTGTAGGTTAGTCATTAGCTTAAAGAGTCTGTAGGTTAGTCATGAACTTACAGAGTCTGTAGGTTAGTCATTATCTTAAAGAGTCTGTAGGTTAGTCATTAATTTACAGAGTCTGTAGGTTAGTCATGAATTTACAGATTACAGATTAGATAACCCTGCGCCTGCAGGGTTGTGAACGGGTGAACTGCTTCGCGTGCATGTGTATGTACAGCGCACACTTCAGTTTGGGCAGTTGGGGGTAGCCCCAGAGAGCTTCTCATTGGCTGATTTGAAGCATGGGTGGCCACTGCACAGGTCTTGCTATTGTGTGTGGTGGCTGTGTATATTGGGTGTGTGCCGTTCACACCATGAGTCATTGTGTTTTTATTGTTGTCGCGTTGTTTTTTCGATCTTGAGCATTTGATATTGTGAGATTTTATTGATTGATTGATATGATAATATTTGTCACATATATATGTGTGATGGCATTATTCAGCTGCAGGTGCTGTGGTCCCCTCTCTGACTTGCTACTTTGTTTTTGTTGTGAGGGTATGAGAGAGCAATATGTGGTATTTCTGGATTGCATTATAAGATTTTTCTGCATGGCACCACCACAATTGTCAGACCCAAATCACCACTGATTATTATACAGATTATGAATGAACAACTGAATTAATTTCATCACGTAATGAAATCATAAATAAAACAATGAGCTTTAACGTAACACTATGTATGGTTTGCTCTCTAGTTCCCCTTACAGTTGGTAAATGGTATTGTTTGTTACTGTCATTAAATATATATTAAGGGAACATGTGACTATGACGTATGTCGTAAAGCATACTGTTCTTTTTTGTGACGTCAACCTGAAAACACAAGTTACAGAGTATCTACACAGGTGATGCAGGACATACTCACCCTCTTATAATCAAAATAAAATTAACTGCTACACATTACAATAACATACAATCAGGTGTGTGTGTGTGCGTGTGACGGATCATTGTAGTATTTTAAAGGATAAAGTCCATCCCACATGTGTCTTTATTTTTGGTTCCTTTCTTAAACTGTGTGCTTGTTGTTGCTGGTAAAGGGTTAAGTTAAGATTAAGGTTAGAGAAAAAGCCACATAAACTTTTAATGATCTCTTTTAATGATCTTAAATCTTCAATTCATTGTTTCATGATGGTGAAATATAAGAGAGTGAAAAACACCACCCAGAAAAACGAGTGAAACTCTGATCCTTTTTACGAGGGTCCTGGTGTCGCGCCTCAGTGAACATAAAGTGACTGTGGTTACATTTCAACATTTCATTCTTTGATCTTAAAGCTTCCTTCTTTTCTATAAACACCAAGAAACATATTTAATCACATGAGAAACATTTACATTTAACAGAAACATGTTAACCTACAGAATGTTAGAACACAACTTCATGTTGGTGCTACATTTGAGTTTTGTTAATCTATGTTAGCGTTAGAGTACACATGATTTAATCTGGGTTAGAGTACACATGATTTAATCTAGGGAGTCTTGATGGTGAATACTGATGGTGATACAAACCTCGACGCATTTGGTTTCAGCTGATTTGAATCCAATTCTCCCGTTGTCCATTTTCATCCCAAACATGTCAACCAGATTTGTATTATGTGCTTCAGTTATTGATTATTATTTATTAATAATAGTAATAATTATTAATTTTATTGTCTTGTTTTATGTTGGTTTGAATTGAGATTTTTTTCCCCAATGAACAGAGTTGGGAGTGGTTAAAGTTTCGACCCAGAGGCCTTTCCTCACGTTTGTTTGGTGAGTTACATTACATGTCATTTAGCAGACACTTTTAACCAGAGCGACTTACAAGGGAGTAGAGTACAACCTGCCAGGGGTGGAGTTGAACTTGTGACCATGATGCCTCTGCACTCAGGTCTTAACCACTGAGCTAACCCACCCATTAAAGGTAGAACGGACATTTTTAAGGACATGACATGTCATGACATTTTTAAGTGTCATGACATGACAAACTGACCATGAGGAAAATCCTTGACGGTTAGGTTTAATGTTTAGTAAAAAAAAAAGGAAGCAAACAAGATGAGTGTGACTCATCATTCACTCAGTCATTACTGCTTCTAATTAGAAGTGATATATTAGGATATATACCATATAGGATTTGACTGAATGTGTTATTTATTTATCATTTATTAGCGTTTGAACACCAGGACAGTTAAGATAATGATGTTTAACCTGTGACCTCAAATTGTTTGAATAGTTATAAATAATTGATAAATCAATGACCTCACATGATCAGTATTTTTATTTTATTTTTTAAAACTAAACCATTCTTTTACAAATATGTGAACAGTTTTTTAAATTTTTGTAAATAAAGTTTTCCGTCAACGTGACGGAATATAAACGTAAACAGCGACTATATTCAGTAAAACATTTTTATTGACTGAAAACTGACTCCACTGAAACAGACGTACACGGCGCCGATTGGCTGTCAGACATCAAATGGGCGTGACTTGGACCATAATCAGGCGTTTGGTTTGCTGTAGTTTGTGGGCGTGGTCTTACTGTAGGCGCTGTTCGACAGTGAGTAAAGTTCATGAAGCGCAGCGGGACGAACTTTCACGCTCTTTTTCTCGCCAAACTGAAGAAAAATAACAACCTCGTGGAAACGTTTGTTTGTTACAAGTGACGGTTACTCTTTCCTGTCAACAATGGACACATTTCAGTGGCTTTGAATGGAGTAAAGTCGTCGTGTTTGACGGAGAAGAGACAACTGAGCGGATTTGAATGAGGAAATCAGCGGCTCACGCACACACTCACACACACACTGAGGTCACCTGGTCTTACCTGGTTAAGACCTGTGTGTTGTTGTTTATTTCCGGGTCATCGGGAGTTGGATTAACGCTGTGGATTTGTGCGGCTTTCATGTGTTCGAGCTGCTGTGGAGACGTTTTCGTCGTCAATGACGTGGACGAGCACGATGAGCAGCGGTTACAGTAGTTTAGAAGAAGACTCTGAAGAGTTCTTTTTCACAGCCAGAACCTCGTTCTTCAGAAAACCTCCCGGAAAGGTCACAGAGAAGAAGGTAAACACGACATTGACAACTTTATTCAACCAATGAATAATCAGCACTGACAGCACTGGTTTCAAGTAAGGTTAGGGTTATGTTGTATCCTGTGATAGAACTTTAAACTTAAAACGAGTTTGGCTTATCTATGACCCTAAAAACACAAACTTGCCATTATGTTGTTTTGTAAAAGTTAGCACATAATCCAGGTTTATTTGCATAACAACAGAAAAAAATCCACTTTTTCGACTTGACAGTTTGTCATGTTTGGTCTACATTTCATTTGAAAAGTGTGGTGTTTCCACCTGCACATAGATTTCACTCATTCACACATTGTTAAAAATAATACATTTTAAAAGTCAAAAGTCTGTGATCATCAGCTGGACAGAACCAGAACCACTAGGACCCACAAGGGTGACACAGGGTGAAAGGCGGAGTCACACCCTGGACAGGTGGTCAGTCCATCACAGGGACACAGAGACAAAAGTCTGTCCAGTCTCACAGGCAATCAATTTAGTGTCCAATTTGTCCTTTGGAATAATGATCAAAGACTTTTGTCTTTTTGTCTTTAATCCTGGTGTGTGTATCGGTGTGACACACACACACACACAGACTGACAATTTCTTTGCTGCTTTGTTCTTTGAAGACTCAAAACACTGTAACTGAATCACTGCACTCACTCAGCTCCTGTTCCCTCCCCTCATTCCTCTCCCCCTCCCCCGTCCCTCCACTAGTTCTCTGACAATATCAACATGGCAGCGTGCGCGGAAAACAGCGAGAATGGCGTCACAGGAAGAGACGTCCTACATAAGGATGGAGCCGAACACTGTCCAAACTGTAAATCAGTTAAAAGCACTGAGACACTTAAAAACTGCTGCTGTATGTGACTGTATCAGACTGAGTCTGTGCTCCGGTCATGGAGGACGTACTGAACAAATATGTTTAATTTGGACGTGTCAGAATGGTCAGTTATGACCTCTGTGTGACCTTTTCTTAACAATGTGTGTGTTTGTACGTCGCTGACTAAATACTGATGTGAAGTGGTGCGAACACACGTTTGCTGACTTTATCCGGCACATTAGCTTCATATATAAAATCCTCTGTGCTCCACTGTGCAGCCACCAACAGCACACTTGTCCCTCCACATTGACATAATACCGCTCTTCCTCCCTCTCCTGCGCTCTCGTATTTTATAGGGTGGAGCTATGGTGGAGCTCTCCAAGTAAACTTACTGGTGGGGCGGTAACATTTGCGGTGAAATGCGCACGCTGCCGTCATAAGTGCAGGGAATTCAGCATGGAGTGTTTTATCGCCTATGCTTACACTAAGGGGGACCACGAAAACATGACTGAGTATTCTTTTTCCACATTTTGGCGACTGGTAGGGCCTCCAGAGTCCCAAATATAAGTATTCAAATGATTAAAAAGTTGATTTTGCATAATATGTCCCCTTTAACACACACCTCATTCCTCATGGATGTGTGTGTGTGTGTGTGTGTGTGTGAGATGACTGTGTGAAATTGTGAAACGGTGATAGATGATGTAATAGATTACATGAAATGATGACTGAGTGACTCTTGATGTTTAGTGTTGGACTGATTTCATTTCCTGTTTGTAGTGTCTTTATTCTGAAGAGTAGCTGTAGTAGTGTTATAATCTGTCGCAGCTGTAACAGACTGTGAAGTAGACTCTTGTGAACTGTAACAGACTAAGAGGGAATTGTGTCCTCTCTGAATTATACAACATCACACACACACGTCAGTGTGTGAATGGTGTTTCTGTGGAGAAATGTCACACTGACCAGTGGGTTAGCCCACACGACCCCCAGGACGGACACACACACACACACGCTGAACTCACCATCTCACAGACACACATGCACACACACTGTCTAATGCTGGATAATCAGACCACAGTATAAACCTAAATATGTTCATTTACATATCAGTGATATTCTAAACATGATTCTTATGAAAATACACTTACAGATAAATGTATATATATATATATATGACAGATACTTGTAATAAACATATATACATACATATATATTAGGGCTGGAACGGTTCATTAATAAAATCCATCCCGTTGGGTACGCTTGTCGCCGTTCAGGGCACGTGTACCGTTCGGTTTATGACGCGCAGCGTAGCGTTAGCCTTGTGCCAGAAACCCAGTGAAGTTTGTTTTTTTAAGTTCCAGTCGGAGGATGCACCAGCAGCAGCATCGTTTCCTTCTGTGTGGGAGCGTTTCAGATTTACTGTAACCTAAAATGACAGTGGTAAAAAGTCGGTGGACAAAACTGTGACTTTATGGAAGTGCTGCACAACATGTGTTACTTATGCTAGCAGCAACATGCTACCCCATCTGTGGAGACATCAGCCCAGTGTGAAGCTTGACAGCTTCTGCAGCATTTAAACAGAAGTCAGACAGGACAAGAACAAAAGATATTCAGCCTTAAGTCGTGGTGGAGGACGCAGGATTTCAGCATTATGATTGAAGTCGTTGAGACGCGGTATAATATTCTATCCCGCCGTCACTCTTACCACAGATGAACGGAGCTCCAGTTCACTGTCACTGCTCGTTACTTCATTCAGAGCAGAAGATGAGAGGACCCGCCCACTTTATGAAAGACACACAAGTGAGCATCTTTGTGAAGCACTGACACAAGCCGTGACACAAATGTCTCTAAATCTCCGATCAAGCTGCCTCATTATTTCACTTTGTGCAATGATTGCATGATAAGTCCTTGAGAATATATGATAAGAAATAAATAAATCTAATTATTAGGCTATAGATCTGATACATGGTATTTTTAGAGTGTTGAAAAAAAACAAAGCAGCTGAACTGAAAACCATGGTGTGAACGAACTGTGGATTTTGTGAACCCATTCCACTCCTAATATATATATATATATAAGTAATATATATGTTATTTGTAGATTATTAATAATATCTATTAATCATTTATAAATAATATTATTTTAAAAGCTGTGAGTTGGTCACGATATGTTAAGTCTGTTTATTTAACTTTCAGATTTTATTTATTTAGAATTATTAATTATTAATAGTCAATTAGAATAATTCACTGTTTCCCTTTTTCTTCAGTTATTCTCAGCCGATCTTTGGATGTTGAAAAGTGACATTAGGTTCATTTAAAAAGTCATTCATGCTGGAAGTTTGCAGTATTTTACCGGGAACAGTTTTGTCCTCTGTCTTTATTCATTTTTCTGGGTGGTCCTTTCAAACAAACTTGTGCAAAGATGTGAAGTGTAACGTTGTGTCCTGTCCTCTGCTGTCCATGTCTCCATGTGGTTCTTACAGAACCACAGTGGACATAAACAGTTGGTCCAGTTTGCTTCACATCACGGTGGTCTCACTGTTTTTATTATTTTGTTCTTTCTCTTCTTCTTTTGTTTAAAGCAGTGATTCTTCAAATTATCTCGGTTTCATCAGGTTTGATTGTGTAGAATTATCTTTCAGTTTCCCTGGTGAACAAAGTGTGTGTCCACACGTGTGTCCATTAGAGCAGGAATGCTGGGAGGAAAGGTGTGGTCTTTCTCTACTTCCCCCATGGACGAAACAGGAAGTAACAGAGAGGAGGGGGAGGAGTCTGTGTCTGTGTGTGTGTGTGTGTGTGTGTGTGATCAGATCAGAAGATGCTGATGATGAAAACAAAAAAACATGATTTAACTCAATTAGCTGAAATAAAGCAAATGTGTCTCGTTTTTATCATTATCACCAAATCAATACTATAAAAGACGATATATCAGCTTTATATTATAAAATGTTACCACATCAAGGATGGAAACATAAGAACTTAAACTGGACCAACTGGTTTTTGTTCTTCAAAAAGCACACGCATGCACGCGCATGTTGATGTCATGTGTTTACAGTAAACGAAAGCAGGAATGCTGCAGGTGTTTGTCTCAGTCTGCGTTTTAGTCTCTGTCTCTGTCTCAGTCTCTCGGCCTGTTGTTTCAGTCTCAGTCTTTCTGTCTCAGTCAGTCTCAGTCTCTGTCTCTGTCTCAGTCTCAGTCTTCCTCCCAGTCTCTGCCTGTGTTTCAGTCTCAGTCTCTGTCTCAGTCTCTCGCCTGTTGTTTCAGTCTTCTGTCTCAGTCTCTCGGCCTGTTGTTTCTGTCTCAGTCTCTCGGCCTGTTGTTTCAGTCTCAGTCTCTGTCTCAGTCTCTCGGCCTGTTGTTTCAGTGTCTCTGGTCTTCTTTTGGACGATGACCTCACTGTTTCAGCCCTGCTTCTCCTGTTTGTTTAGATTTCGTTGTCCTCACTCTCCGGTTCGTCTCCGGTTCCTTGTGATTCTCCGTGTCCTCGACATTTGACGAGACTTCCTTTTGTGATCATAAAACGTAAAATTTTGAAGAAACTGAGCTGCAAAGACTTTGATTGTTGTCTCAGCTGTCCACTAAGACAAAGAGAAACTGTTGATTTTAATTGAGAAGCTGAAGCTTGAAATAAAAATGATGTCTTTCAAAATCCTTGTTACAAAAAGAAAATCAAGAACAAACGGCAGTGATTGTGATTTATTTATTTAAGAACTGAAACTTAATGAATGTCCACACCTTTAAACCTGATTCATTGTTATTGATGATCATTGATTGGTAGAAAATTATCCAGCAACTGTTTGTCAACTAATTAAGTTTAAGCCTGTACCTTTAATCACATATTTTGAATTATTTTATTTACTTATATTTATTTTTATTTAGGGTTATGGTTAAAGGTTAAAGTTTAAAAGCAAGGGTAAGGGGGTTGCATTATGTCAAAAGAAGCTAGTTTGTGTAATTTCTGCAGTCTTTGTTTTATCAGCACCTTTGTCTTTGTCTGGAACAGCGTGTGTTTCCCATACAAGGCTTCAAACTCTGTGCGTGTGCGTGAGTGTGCGCGTGTGTGTGTGTGTGTGTGTGTGTGTGTGTGTGTGTGTGTGTGTGGTTTTTAATAGATGTTGAGGAGTGCAGCTCTATGCCCATGTAAGCACTGACTCTACACTGGTTGTGTTCATGGATTAGTGTGTGTGTGTGTGTATATAATATATATATATATATATATATATATATATATATATATGTATATATATATATGTATGTATGCAAAAGTTTCCAGCTCTGTTGTTTTTTCTGTCAAATTCTGTGATCATTGGAATGAAGTGATGCAACTTAAAGCTGCTCTTATACATCAGCGAGTTGTCAGTGAGTTGAACTCATGCAACATGTGTACATGCAACATGCTCAGAGCCGGATTAACGCAAAGGCAAACTAGGCACGTGCCTAGGGCCCGATTGGCAGGGGGCCCAGACAACGCTCCTCCTCCTGATGACGCGTCGATGTCGGGGTGTTCTGAGGACAGTCTGCCCCGATCGACAGTCGCGCCGAGGGCAGGCAGACAGGAGGAGCCGCAGCGAGTGCACATGTCCGCGGCGAGGTCCGGGCGGGGGTTTGCTGTAAACCACCTTCGCCCTGAGCCCTTCCAAGCCGCGTGTGATGAGGAAATTTCATGTCAAACTTATGTGTGACAGTGCACTATAGAAATGACTGAAACGTGACTAAAACTAATAAGCGTGTTAGTCCAAAAGACTAAATCTAGAATGGCTTCTAAAAACAACACTGCACAGTACACCATCCAGAGAAACATCCAGACCAGTGGAGAAAACTGCTGAACAGTCCAGACCAGGAGCTGAGCTGCTGAGTGTTGAATAGCAGAAAATGGAAGAGAGGTGATGCTTGACATCTTTACCACTACGCCACAGTTTCTCTTACTGCAAGTTTTATTCACATTTATTCACTTCACACCAGTATTTAGTCAGCGACTGTATTTCACCGACGTACAAACACACACATTGTTAAGAAAAGGTCACACAGAGGTCATAACTGACCATTCTGACACGTCCTCTTTTAACATATTTGTTCAGTACGTCCTCCATGACCGGAGCACACACTCAGTCTGATACAGTCACATACAAAGGTCAGCGGTGGATCAGCGGTGCTGTCCCTAAGTGCTTTTAACTGATTTACAGTTGGACAGTGTTCGGCTCCATCCTTATGTAGGACGTCTCTTCCTGTGACGCACGCTGCCATGTTGATATTGTCAGAGAACTAGTGGAGGGAGGGGGAGAGGAATGGAGCGGAGGGAACAGGAGCTGAGCGAGTGAGCGCTGTAAAGAGGACAAATCAGAAACCCCTTGGAAGAAGTGGGCGTGTGTTTGCCTGTGTCTCATTTGCATATAAAGGGACCATGCACAAAACCAAGTGTTCTGAAAGGGGCGTGTTTAACAGGGTTATTGAACTGCTATGGTGCTTCATCCTTATGGTATTTTGACCAAAGCATGTCACTGACATGTTCATTAGGACACCAGGGAACTATTTTAATGGGGGAAATAGGGTATAATATGTCTCCTAAATGTTGACACAGATGTTTTTGATCAGGAATTAAAAAATGAATAAAGGAAGGATTTGTTATTTACCATCTCTGAAAATAAAACCTGCTCCTCATCCTCATGTTCTGCCACTGTTCACTCATGACTTACTGTGTTTTCATTTATTCATCCTTTCATTCTCAGGATGTGGAAAAGGAGAGAGAGTTACGCACAGAGTTTAGCAGAGAGGAAATCAGGCACAAGATTGAACATTACAACTGTCTGACCAAAGACCATCTAAAAATGACACTGGTGAGTACAAAAATCACTCACACACTGTATGAGTATTAACATCACTCACTCACTCACTCACTCACATGAGGGTAAAACAACAACAGAATTGAAATAAATGACAGTTTGTTCACATATAACCTTTCTTTACAATCTCTCTGTCTCTGCGTCTCTGTCTGTGTCTCTGTGTGTCTCAGGCTCAGTCAGGCGTGTACACTGGGTTCATTAAAGTGCAGATGGACCTGCGGAGGCCGGTGACAGTGCACGGTGGACAGAGAGGAGGAACTGTGCAGAAGGAAGCTTTTTATCTGCCACGAGGCGTCAGCAACACACTGCACATCAGCTCTAATAACACAGTCAGAGAGGTGCTACACACACTGCTTGTCTTCATATAACTTTTCTTTACACTTGTACAAACTTTTTTTTTTCCCCCTCTGAGCTTTGATTTAAACATCTACTCACTGTGTGTGTGTGTGTGTGTGTGTGTACACAGGTGATTGTTGCCTTGCTGAACAAGTTCACTGTCGCAGACAACCCAGCGAAATATGCTCTGTACAAACGCTACCGCAGGGAGGAGCAGGGTAAGACTGTGTGTGTGTGTGTGTGTGTGTGTGTGTGTGTGTGTGTGAGAGAAAGAGAGAGTGAAAGTTACAGGACTGGAGAATGTTTCATTCCACTCATGCCTAATTCAGTCTCAGATGCTTGTGTGTGTGTGTGTGTGTGTGTATTTCTGGATGCCTCACCCTCATGTTAGTGGATTCTCAAGGAGCAACAGCTGCTGATTCACAGACTGTGTGTGTGTGTGTGTGTGTGTGTGGATCAATATAAAGGGAGTTTGACAGTTCTGAGTTGAGATGATGTAAATATGTAACTAATATTTGTTTCTCATGTTTCTTTCTTCCGTGTTTTTGTAAATCACTGGTTGTTACTGTGTCACAGTCCTTCCTTTGATCCACACACACCACAACTGCACTGACTGCATGTTTGTGGTGTGATGAGACTAAATTTACCCGCTGTGTGTGTGTGTGTGTGTGTGTGTGTAGCGTATGTGTGTAAACTGGCAGATGGCGAGCAGCCGTTGTTTCTTCGTCTCGTATCAGGACCTGACGCTGACACGCTCAGCTTTGTTCTGAGGGAACAACAGACCGGAGAAGTCATCATGGTACATTCTTCTCTTTTTATTTTGACACTGTTTTTAGTGTAAATACGTCTGTCCTCATCTGTCCTCATCTGTCTTCATCTGTCCACAACTGTCCTCATCTGTCCTCATCTGAGATGAGATGAGATTCAACTTTATTGTCATTACTCAAATACAAGTTTCGGGTAAGGAAATGAGGTTTGCATCTCACTGGAAGTGCAAGAATATGAATATATATATGTACAGAAGTAGATTTGATCTATGAATAAGTATAAATATAAAAAAAACAAATATGAATATAAATGAGCTCTATAAATACAATTATATTGTGCAGATTATTATATACAGTTAAGGTGCAGCGAACATGCTATATTAATAGACATATGGATAAATGCTAATTTACAGAATATTTTACAGATTATGGTCATATTTTACAGGTTGCTAGCTGATTGAGGTGGTATGAACATTCTACATAATAAACAAACAACAAGACATTCTTCGGTGGGCAGAATTCAAAACGGGGGGTAACTGGTGTAAGGTGTTGTGCAGGGGGGTCAGTGGGGGGCAGAGATCGGAAGGGAGGCAGAGTACAGAGATCGGGGAAGGCAGACAGCTCTGGGGAAACAGCTGTTCTTCAGTCTGCTGGTTCTGGTCCGGAGGCTTCTGAGGCGTCTGCCGGAGGGAAAGGGGATAAACAGTCTATGGGCAGAGTGGGAGGAGTCTTTGAAGATGCTGTGAGCACGACGCAGACAGCATTTCCTCTTAACGTCCTCAATGGCAGGAAGTGGAGTCCTTGTGATGAGCTGTGCGGTTTTGACCACCCTCTGTAGTGCCTTATGGTCTGTGACGGAGCAGTTCCCGTACCAGTTCGTCAGGATGCTTTCGATCACACAGTGGAAGAAGATCGCTTTAGGATCCTCAGGAAAAAGAGGCGTTGATGAGCCTTCTTGACCAGACTGGAGGTGTTGGTGGACCAGGAGAGGTCCTCTGTGATGTGGGTCCCCAGGAACTTAAAGCTGGAAACACGTTCAACAGCCATCCCGTTGATGTGAATGGGGTTGTTTGTGTTTCTTCTTTCTCTCCTGAAGTCCACGATGAGCTTCTTTGTTTTGCTGGTGTTAAGGAGCAGGTTGTTGTCAGCACACCAAGTGGCCAGATGTTTCACTTCCTCCCTGTAGGCTGTCTCATCGTTGTTACTGATGAGGCCAATCACCGCTGTATCATCCGCAAACTCCATGTACAGGCCTGCAGTTGTGGGTGAAGAGGGAGCAGAGGAACGGGCTCAGCACACAGCCCTGCTGTACGCCTGTGTTGAGTGTGATGGTGCTGGAGCAGGAGTGTCCTGACCTAACACATTGAGGTCTGTTGGTCAGAAAGTCTGTAATCCAGTGGCGGAGGGAGGTGTTGAAGCCCAGGTCTCCAAGTTTGGTGTTTAACTTGGAGGGGATGACGGTTTTGAAAGCTGAGCTGAAATCAACGACTAGCATTCTTGCGTAGGTGCTATTGTTGTCCAGATGTGTGAGCACAGAGTGCAGCACGGTGGAGACTCCATCTTCTGTGCTCCTATTGCTGCGGTAGGCAAACTGGTAAGGGTCCAGTGCGGGTGGGAGGCAGTTCTTCATGCGTGCCAGGAACAGTCGCTCAAAGCACTTCATAATAATGGGTGTGAGTGCTACAGGGCGATAGTCATTCAGGCACGTCGGGCTGGAGTGTTTCGGCACTAGGACAATGGAAGTAGCTTTGAGGCCTGCTGGCACAGCTGCTTGGGCAAGGGACAGGTTAAATATGTCAGTAAAAACCCCTGTAAACTGTTCCGCACATGCCCTAAGCACACGCCCGGGGGTGCCATCTGGACGAGAAATTTAGGGAGCACTGTCTTTAAGTTGGAGTGGTTAAAATCACCAGCAACTATAAATGCAGCCTCTGGATGAGTAGTCTGTTGTTTACTTACGGCAGTGTAAAGTTCGCTCATTGCAGCTTTGGCATCAGCATCTGGGGGGATGTAGGCTGCAGTTACAATAGTGGAGCTGAACTCTCTGGGCGGATAGAATGGCCTACACTTAACCATTATCAACTCAAGGTTTGTTGAGCAGTGTCTCCGGACAGTGATAGACTCTGTACACCAAGCATTGTTATTATAAATGCACAGTCCTCCTCCTCTGGTCTTAGAGTCCTCCTCCTCTGGACAGTCAGCTGCTGTCCTGTCTGCTCGGTGTGTGTGTCGGCCGGCTAACGTGATAGCATTGTCCGGTACTCCGTTGTTTAGCCATGTTTCGGTAAAAATCATGACATGACTGTCCACGAGTCTCTTGCTTTGGGTGATGCGAAGTCGTAACTCATCCATTTTGTTTACCAAGGACCGCACATTAGCGAGGAAAATGCTGGGTAATGCGAGCCGGTGTGGTGTTAGCTTTAGCTTAGCTCGTATACCTCCGCACTTCCCCCGCCTTTGTTTACGGTCCCGACACCGCCTGTGAGCACTTCCGCCCGGCCGGGTAGAGTGCGTAGCTTCGGGTGCTCTGGAGATCTCAGGAATGAGTCAGTGATTGGTGGTAATGTCATCAGGGAGATTTAATCCAAGATCCCAAAGTTCCCGTCGGGTGTAGAATGTTAAAGTGAAACTGTTCCGTACGAACAGACCCCAAATTAACCAGAAAATCACTGCAAAATTGCAAAACTGGGAGAGACGCCGGGCCTCACGATGCACACACGCCACCATCTTGTACCTGTCTATATCTGTCTTTATCTGTCCTCATCTGTTCTCATCTGTCCTGAACTGAACTGAACTGAACTGAACTAAACTAAACTAAACATCTACTTCAGTTTAAGTCTACGATCTCTGTCACATGATCACGTCTTTATCTCACTCTTAGACAGAAGTTTGTAAAGCACTCCCTCTCCCACACACACACTCTCACTCTCCCCCCACACACACACACACTCTCACTCTCCCACACACACACACACACACACACACACCCCAATACCAAAGTCCACACAGGCGCTGCTGGTCCTCTGCTGCCTCGTGTGGTCACTTTGTGTCACTGAGGTCAATCTGAACATTGGATTACAAACACTGAAGAGACAAAATCAGACATTTGAACTTAGTGATGGAGGCAGCAGCGTATGTGTGTGTGTGTGTGTGTGTGTGTGATGTTAAAAGTATCTCAAACATCTAAGACTTAATAAATGTAATTGATGAAAATACTAACTTGAGAATGTAAATGTTCAATCTCATAAAAATACCTGATTTGAACAAATCTGTTTTTTTTTTTGTCCTCAGTGGGACGCCTTCTCCATCCCTGAGCTGCGGAACTTCCTGCGGATCCTTGACAAGGAGGAGGAGGAGCAAAGGGAGGCCATTATTTGCCGCTACAACAGTTACCGCCACAGACTGCAGGATGCACTGTGGGGAGTATGAGCGTCTTCTTAGAGGATTTAACCTCTGACCTACATGTGTGAGGATAGAATGTGAGCACAGATTGATGCAGACAAATGAACACATATGTGCTCATCGAGATTCATTCATTCTCTCATCCATCATCCTGCTCTTCTTCCTCTCTCACTCTCTCACTTAAATGATCTTCTTCTTTGTTTGTTTTTTTCAATTTAATTAAGAGTTTTATTTATTGACTTTTTTATTTATATGGGTGAAGTTTTTATTGTTTTCTTTTAAAAATTAGTCTTTTTTGACTCAGATAATCATTTATTCACATCATTTAATAATGGATGTAAATATGAATCATAGAAATCATTCATGTGCTTTCATTCAAGCTACAATTTTTGTTTTTATTCCAAAAGACCATTAGCAGTGTGAACGTCCTCATTATCTGTGTTTGTCTTCATCTCTACAGCTTCAGACAGACACAATAAGACGTGTGAGGACAAAGACATTTAAACATCTAAGAAAAGTAAAGAAGACAAAGACAGAGACATTTAACACTTCAAAAAAAAGTAACAAGGACAAAGACAGAGACATTTAACACTTCAAAAAAAGTAACAAGGACAAAGACAGAGACATTTAACACTTCAAAGAAAAGTAACGAGGACAAAGACAGAGAAATTTAAACATCTAAGAAGAGGACAGACATTCAAACACAACAAATAAAAGTAAGATGAGGACAAAGACAGAGACGTTTAAACATCTAAGAAGAGGACAGACATTCAAACACATCAAATAAAAGTAAGATGAGGACAAAGACAGACATTCAAAGACATCAAATAAAAGTAAAGAGGACAAAGACAGAAGTACTTAAACACATCAAAGGAAAGTAAGAAGAGGACAAAGAGACACCTGGTCAGACATGATGATGACGACGATGATGAAGGTTTCTGGACGTTGACTGAGAGTTTGAGAGGACGTTTAAAACAGAGGAAGAGGAGTTTTTTTCATTGACTGTAACCATGACAACAACATGACTGACAGAGATTTTTATGAAGCTGCTTTAAATATATACATGGATTTTTTTCTAAAGACCAAAGACAATCATTTTCACTGATCAATCACAGATCAATATTTCATCAATGATACGAATCTGATGTAAAAAAAAAAAAAGACGTCCCGCTGTACCATTGTGCCACCCAGTGGACAAACACTGAAACTACTCTATTTAATAATTATCTTACAGAGTTTATTTCTCATTTTGTTGTTCGTTTGTTTTGCTGTAACCAAAGAAAAAGGGTTTTTAATCCGATTTTATTATTATTATTATTAAACACTGGGTTTAATCTGTGGAGGCAAAAAAAGGCCACATTAAACATTTAAAGGTTCAATCTGCTGATGTGTGAAGATTTGTTCAGTTGCATTATGGGCATTTTTTTGGGATTGATTCAGTTCCTTTAACCTTTACATTAGGGTCATGGGGCGGAGCCAATCCCAGCTGACATAGGGCGAAAGGTGGGGTTTAAATTGAACTTCCTTTAATTCCAGTATGTTTTATTTTCTTGTAAAAACTTTATAAACGTTAAGCTTTTTGGCCTCTTTTTGCTTCCGTACAGTAAATGAAAATTGATACAAATGTCACCATAAAAACTGTTGATGCATCTTAAAGCCATGATGATGTTGTTGTTTATGTAAACGCATCACACCTGATAAGTTGTGTCACTTATTTTTATTATGAATACTTTCTTCCTTTTTTTAGGCACTTTAACTCTGAATTCAGGGATTTATTCAGATGAATTTCCAAACTGTGGCCATGAAACATTATTTTAACATTTTCATCTTTATATAAAAGATCAACTCTGTTTTCTACTTAATCTTATGGAAATACAGTTTAACAGAAGTTACCTGAAAAACTTCTGTGTGATTTTTATTTTCCTGTTTTTCTGACTGTGAAACTCGTTGTGTGTTTAAACGTCTTCACATTTATTATTTTTATTATTATTATTATTATTATTATTATAATATATTATTACATGTGCAGCAGCAGGCTCTTTAATATAAATCTGTTTTCTCCACATTTGAACACGATGATTAGAAATTATTGAAAGTCCCAGATTATCCACTGTGTTTTCAGATTATGTTCCTGATAATTTCACATAATCTGATTTTTGACAAAAGTTAAATCTGTGTGTGTTTACTCGTGCTGTTGTACTTTAGACAAACATGATCATGTGACGTGAACCTGGCGAGTTCACGTCACATGATCACACGATACACACATACTTAACATAGATGAGGATTAGAATTCACTGATCTCATGATTCTGCATTAAAGTCTGAACTTTGTCTTCAGTTTTTTTTAACAGCAGCAGAAAAACTGAAGATTTTTAATGTACTGAAATTTGATTAAAATTAAAATCAAATATTCCTTTTTCCTCAAATGTTTTTTTTTATTAAAGGTGAAATTAAAATGTGTTTGTTGTTTTTATGAGTTTGTCTATAATAAAGAAAATAATCAACTATAGTGATTGACCCTTACATTACCATGTTTTATTACTTTGTTATAATTCACTTTAGTTTATTCCTCAAACGTCTCATCTTTAAAATGTCAAAAATCATGTGTTTTTCTTTTAGCTCCTCCCTCTGGACTCTGTCTGACCCCAACACACAGTTTATGGAAGCTCAATCTTCAAAATAAAAGCTCACAACGATGACGCTGTTATTTAAACTCAACGACCCTCTGTTTAAAGCGTCCAGGTTCGGTTTTGGTTAGTGTCATTGAGTATCGGTTCAAATCTTGATTAATGTAAAGTTGTTACTTTTCTGACCGGGAATGTATGAAAATACTGATGCGTAAAACTATGCTTTTATTTTGAAAGTCGTCGCCGGATGTCATTGCACTGCAGCTCTGTTTTCGTCAGTGTAGCGTGAAATCCCGCAGGACGAACCCACGCAGACTCTCAAACATGTAAGTTTGAAACGTATTCACTTTTAACAAAAAATAAACAATAATTTACGTTTTTCCTGTTTGTTTGTTTTTTACTTTTAACGCCCGCGAACAACCACGACTATAAAAACTCCTGCGTGGCGCCTAACCTCGTTCACAAAAATGACAATTCAACGTTTATTTTCATTAGATCTCACGCCGTGTAAAATGATCCCTAACCCAGGGAACCATTTTAAGTTCGTCCGCGCTTCGGCTCAAATGATAAACATATATATGGATGCTCTTTTCTTATAAAGTGAGTAGATTAACAGGTGATAATGAGACTCGATCACAGACGACTGCACGTGTTTTTCACTTCCAATCATCGTCACTTCAGAAGTGTGACTTGTTCATTACAATAAAAATGAAAAGAATTTAAAATAGTTCAGATTATTCATCCATTATGTTTTAATTATTGACGAACTGTTAAACAATAGTTGTTTTATATTTGATTAAAGTAATTAAGACAATTACGTTTTAATTTCTGGGCCACACGGTGGTGTGGTGGTTAGCACTCTCGCCTTGCAGCGAGAAGACCCGGGTTCGAGCCCCGGTTGGAACAAGGGCCTTTCTGCATGGAGAGCGACCCTCTGGTGGAGGATAAAGCGGTTAGATGATGACTGACTGACTGACGTTTTAATTTCTTTATTTTCTGTGTTTTTCAGGTTGAGTTGTGGATCATTACTCGTGGTTCTGCTCGCTGTGTCTGCTGGACTTTACATGCTGCCTTCACCTATCCACCCCAGACCTCACATGTATGTTTCAACAAACACGCGTACGTTTAAACAAACACGCGTACGTTTAAACAAACACGCGTATAATGAAGTAAACACACATACGTTAATATAAACACTTGTGTGTGTTAAAGCAAACACACGTACGCTAAAATAAACACTTGTATGTTAAAGCAAACACACGTACGCTAAAATAAACACTTGTATGTTAAAGCAAACACACGTACGTTAAAACAAACACTTGTGTGTTAAAGCAAACACACGTACCTTTAAACAAACACACGTTAAAATAAACACTTGTATATTAAAGTAAACACACATACGTTAATATAAACACTTGTATGTTAAAGCAAACACACGTACGTTTAAACAAACACACGTATAATAAAGCAAACACACGTACGTTAAAATAAACACTTGTGTGCGTTAAAGCAAACACAAGACGTTAAAAAACACTTGTGTGTTAAAGCAAACACACCTATACGTAAACACACGCTAAAATAAAACACTTGTATATTAAAGTAAACACACATACATAATATAAACACTTGTATGTTAAAGCAAACACACGCACGCTAAACAAACACTTGTGTGTTAAAGCAAACACGCATCTTTAAACAAACACACGTTAAAATAAACACTTGTATATTAAAGTAAACACACATACGCTAATATAAACACTTCTGTGTTAAAGCAAACACACGACGTTAAAAATAAACACTTGTATATTAAAGAACACACATACGTTAATATAAACACTTGTGTTAAACACACGCATATTTAACAAACACTTGTGTGTTAAAGCAAACACACAAAAATAAACACTTGTGTGTTAAAGCAAACACACGCAAACACTTTGTGTTAAAGCAAAACACTTTAAACAAAACACGTTAAAACATAAAACACAATATTAAAGTAAACACACATAATATAAACACTTGTATGTTAAAGCAAACACACGACGCTTAAACAAACACACGTATAATAAAAGCAAACACTTAAACACTGTGTGTTAAAGCAAACACACATAAATAAACACTGTGTGTTAAAGCAAACACACGCATTTTAAACAAACACACGCTAAAAATAAACACACGATATTAAAGTAAAACACATATAATATAAACACTTGTATGTTAGCAAACACACGTGACGCTTAAACAAACACACGAGTAATAAAGCAAACACACACGCACGTTAAATAAACACTTGTGTGTGTTAAAGCAAACACACGCATATTTAACAAACACTTGTGTGTTAAAGCAAACACACATACGTTAAAATAAACACTTGTGTGTTAAAGCAAACACACGCATCTTTAAACAAACACACGCTAAAATAAACACACGGTTATTAAAGTAAACACACATACGTTAATATAAACACTTGTATGTTAAAGCAAACACATCGTGACGCTTAAACAAACACACGATAATAAAGCAAACACACGCACGTTGTAAAACACTTTGTGTGTGTTAAAGCAAAACACACGCAAAAAATAAACACTTGTATGTTAAAGCAAACACACGCATATTTAAACAAACACTTGTGTGTTAAAGCAAACACACGCATTAATGCACGCTAAAATAAACACTTGTATATTAAAGTAAACACACATATAAACATATGCACTTGTATGTTAAAGCAAACACACGCACGCTTAAACAAAACACATATATTAAAGTAAACACACATACGCAAAATAAACACTTTGTGTGTTAAAGCAAACACACGACTAAAAATAAACACTTGTATATTAAAGTAAACAAACACACGTTAAAATAAACACTTGTATATTAAAGTAAACACACGTACGTTAAAATAAACACTTGTATATTAAAGTAAACACACATACGTTAATATAAACACTTGTGTGTTAAAGCAAACACACGTACGTTAAAATAAACACTTGTATGTTAAAGCAAACACACGTACGTTTAAACAAACACACGTATATTAAAGTAAACACACATACGTTAAAATAAACACTTGTGTGTGTTAAAGCAAACACACGTACGTTTAAACAAACACACTTATATTAAAGTAAACACACGTACGTTAAAATAAACACTTGTGTGTGTGTGAAAGCAAACACGTGTACACTAAAACACACTTGTTTGTTTTCTCTTTATTTGTAAGTCACTTTGGATAAAAGCGTCTGCTAAATGACATGTAATGTAACAAACATTTGTACGTTACAACAAACACTGGTACATTTAAACAAACGCGCATACCTCAACTGATGATGATGTTGTTGTTGTTGACGCCGCTAATCCCCGCCCAGACTGAAAGGACCGCCTCCAGAACTCGTGGGTCCTCTGGCTGTAAACAATCGTCTTCACAACGGACGCAGACTTTTCTCTGGAGAACTTCACGGACCAGAATCCTTCACTGCAGACGAGAACGGTGATGGTTACGTTTTTGACAAAAATAAAAATGCAACTAATGATTTTTATTATTTTCATTATTGATGAATCTGTCAATCGTGTGTGTGTGTGTGTGTGTGTGTGTGTGGTGTGTGTGTGTGTGTGTGTGTGTGTCTCAGGTCATGTTTACACAGGAACAGTAGATGGAAAGTTATGGAGAATTTCTCCTGATGATTCTCTGACTCTGATCACACAGATGGGACAGAATCTTCCAGAGTGTGGTTTGTTTTCTCTTTAACTTATTTTATATTACATTGTATTATATTGTAGTAATAATAATAATAATAATAATAAGTGTGTGTGTGTGTGTGTGTGTGTGTGTTCAGGCAGCAGTCCAGACTATGAGCCGCTGTGTGGTCGTCCTCACGGCGTTCGTCTGGACGCTGACGGTCAGCTGATTGTTGCAGATTCATACCTGGGACTTTTCAGTGTTGACGTGAAAACTGGAGCAAAGAAGTTGTTGTTGTCAAACTCTGAGGGTAAGCGGTGTTCACTTTAACCTTTAACCTTTAACCCTGGACCAGGTCTGTGGAGGACCACTTGAACAAACCTGTGGTTCTGTCTGCGTGTGTGAACATCTTTTATAAGAATATGTAATAAATCAGTTTGTGACCATTCACATAAATAGTGGACATTGTCCTACATGGTATATGTTAAATGAGTGTATGGTCTGTATGTCCCTCGTGTTTGTCCTCAGGAGCTGACGGTGTCCCCTTCTCTTTTCTGAATGGTTTGGACATTTCCTCACAAACTGGGATGATTTATTTCACCGACTCATCCAGTCGCTGGGGACGGAGACATGTCAAACTGGAGGTGAAGAATCTGTGCAGGACTCTCACATGTCTCTAACATGTCTCTAACATGTCTCACATGTCTGTGTTTGACCTTTCAGGTGCTGGAGCTGAACAGCCTGGGTCGTCTTGTGTCGTTTGATCCTCAAACACAAAAAGTCAAAGTTCTGCTGGATTCTCTCTTCATGCCCAACGGCATCGTCCTGTCTCCGGACGAAGACTTCCTGCTGCTGGCTGAGACCAGCGTGGGACGCGTCCTCAGGTAAAGTCTACGATGTCTTCACAATGTCGTTATGTCAGACATAAACCACTCAGACTCATTTGTGCTCAGATTTTGGTTAAAGGGTCCGAAGGCCGGAACGAAGGAAGTTGTCATGGACAACATGATCGGTTACCCTGACAACATCCGCCTGAGTGACCACGGAACATTCCTGGTTGGAATAACAACACCGCGGTTCCGGAGGTTCCTTCCTCCGTTCTTGGATATGATTGCTCCGTATCCAGCTGTGAAACGGTTTTTGGCAAAGGTTTGTTTTTGTTTTCCTTTAAATTCAAAGTTCACACACACACACACTGTCACACTGTTTGTATTCAGAGATTATTTTGTAGGTTTTTCTCTTTTATATGAATTAAAATTAAACTACATATTTAAATGGATGGATTTATGTTTTTGAACTATAATAGGTGATTCCACTCACTTGGTATAATCTGCTGCTGCCACGTTACGCTCTGGTCCTGGAGCTGGGATTAGACGGCGAGTTGGTGGGAACGCTTCATGACCCCGAAGGTCGTCTGACGTGGGCCATCAGCGACGTGTTCCAGCACCGAGGAAGGACATACCTGGGCAACACTGAACTGTCGTTCCTGCCTGTTCTGGAGCGCTGGGAAAACTGACGGTGGACACGGAAAACTGGCTCCTCCCTCTTTTATTTTATTTTAAACATGTTTGTCGAGCAGCGACGAGGAAATTTAGAGTTTTTAGACTTTTTCCAGGTTTTATTCAACGTCTACAGTCGTTCACAGATGTCACTCTTTTCCAGGTCCTCCTGGAGAATTCCTTGGTTTTCCAGGACAGAATAATAATAAACTCATTTCAGTTTTCCTTCTCGGTTACGACTCAGAAATAGGACGATGGTGGGCAGTAGAGCGTTAAACTTTATTCAGTCCAGGAGAAGAAAAAGTTAATCTGGCTAATGTTAATGTTTTTATTCAGAGAGATTAATCAGATTATAAATATCATTAGAATGTGGTGAAATAAATGATTGATTCTGACTAAAGTTAATGTTAATGAAAAAGACAGACGACAACAACAGAACACAAGGAAACAGTGAGTCTTTAAATCACAATTCATTCAAAATGAACACATGAACATTTCCTTAGTGCATTTAACTCAAACTGTACATGGAAATGAACTGGAAACACAACAACAATTCATTCATAAAACTATGATGGAAATGTTTGTTTAGACCAATAATATAAGGTAAGACCACTTTGATTTATAATTCTAACTATTTTACTTATAATAATTTATGTATTAAAAGTAAAAATGGATGAATGAATGAATGATGAATTTCCACTTGCAAAAAACAACAAATAAAAATTCTTTTTTGTTCTTTTTTCTTTTTTTAAAAAAAAATTGTAGAACTTGAAATAAACAGAACAATAATACAGTCATGTGACTCTTCATCCATTCATCCTGAAAAAAGTGAGTGACAACATTTCATCATGTTTGTCGGAGTAATCTGCGTAATTTGTGACGGAGGAACATCTGACCAGGATCAAATTTAAACCTGAGGAAACACAGGATAAACACAGATTCACTATAAACCTGAGGAAACACAGGATTAACACAGATTCACTTTAAACCTGAGGAAACACAGGATTAACACAGAGTCACTTCAAATGTGAGGAAACACAGGATTAACACAGATTCACTTTATACTGAGGAAACACAGGATTAAAGTTGTCTTATATCCACAGGAAGAGAAAACTGACCTGAAACAAACACAAAGTTACTTTTCTACATTTCATTCATTCATGTTGTGATTGAATCATGGCTTTATAACAAAGAGCTGAGTTACCCGTGTGATAACCATTATCTGAGGTAAAGAAGATGTAAGTGTTGTCCAGTTCACCTCTGACCTCTAACGTCTTCACCAGTTTCTCCACCAGATCATCCACTGACAGCAGAGTCTGCCACCTACAGGTCATTACATTACATTACATGTCATTTAGCAGACGCTTTTATCCAAAGCGACTTACAAAAGTGCATTTAAACATTTGGGTACAAATCAGAGCTAGAAGTAAGTAAGAGCTTCAAGTAGAACAAACTATGAAGTGCTAGTCATAAGTGCCATGTACAAGTTTTTTTTTTTTTGTGGTCTTAGTCGAGGTAGAGTCGGAAGAGATGTGTTTTTGCATCTGGTATTCATCACTATGACGCCACTATTAAAGGCACATTCTGTCATTTTTGCTGACAAGCTTTTAAATGTTTGATTTGATGAACAGTTGATTTTTCCATGGCAGTTTGAGGAGATTCTGATTGAATATGTTGGAGATTCAAGCGGTCCAGTTTGTTTTGTCTTGAACTGATGTGTTAATATCGTTGTGATTAAAATCAGGTTTTAAAACCAGTCTGATCACATAAGGATTTCCCTAGTCCTAGACTCACCAGTCCGACCCAGTAGCTCCAGCCTGGAGGAACGTGCTTCAATCCTTCAGCCTCCGAGTGTCCGTACTGAAACACACGCACACAGTGAGTCAAACACCTCAACCAAACCTGGTTGAGATATTTCCCAGCAAAGAAAGTCTGGTATTGTGCGGCGTGTTTGAGAATGGCGGGAAAAGTGTGAGCCTCGTCGCTCTGTTGCCATGCTCTGCTGCTGCACTTTCCCTCTAACGTGTTGTTGGTGACGCGGTGGTTGTGTGGATATTTCCCCGTCAGGATGCTGGCTCGACTGGGACAGCACAGGGGGCTGGCAACAAACTGAGGGAAAGAAAACGCCTCGAAAAACACAAATCCAGCTTCATTTGAATGATCTGAGATTGAAGGTGACGTATGATTTAATTTCTCTGAAACTGGAATTATAACTGAAATATTCTAAACTTCATATCACACCGGATCGGAGACTGAATCAGAGACTGGATCAGAAAATAAAGACCATACTCAATGCGTTTAAGAACGAGATTCCTGCTTCACCGATCAGTTCTCTTGTCTTGTTCGGTGGAGACTGGAGGGAAAAGATCATTTGATATGAGACTAATTTGATCATGTTTTTGTTTCAACCACAAACACATTTCTGTGACTTTATTTAGACAGAGATCTTTAGTAAGATTTGTTTTGTAGGTTTGGCATCGAGTTAAAAATCTAAATAAACACCTAAGACGCCCAAAGATCCTAAAGATCAAAAAATACGTCATGCATTAAATAATGAAAAATATGATAAAGTCACTGCTAATGCAAAGATATTTAAATCTTTGAATTAGCAGTAAAGAGAAAATATTGAATTGACTAAAAATGTCTTGGATTGAAATAATAACAAACTAAAATGTGCTTCACCTTACACTCAAGTCATTCTTTCTAAAATTACTTTTAGTGTCCTCAGTTTGGTCACTATTTTTAAATGAGACCTAGAAATGTAATAAAGAAACAGTTGTGTTAAGTGTTATTTGGAGAAGAATCAACACACTTAATGATTTACTGCCTATGAAGATGTTAATTCAAAGTGACATTTTTAAAATGACAATATTTTGTACGTTTGGAGGCATACAAACATGATAAGACAAGAAAAACCTTTAACCGAATAATTGAACATGATTAATCACTGTATGTGAAGATCAAATGAACCATTGTAATGATGACGGTCTACATGGGTTATTATAATCTAAATTGTTGTTTTTGTCAATGGGGTTTGGTTACAATAAAGTTACTGTGCGTCTACAGTGGAGCAGGTGATTCAATATCATAAGAGCATCAACAAATATGAATAAATATATGAATAAACTGACCAGTCCGTTCATAGTGAAGTCCAGATCATCAGTGAGGATCATAATAATGTTCGGTTTGAAATAAAACTCCACTACTCACGTTCACGAACATTAGAAAGAAACTTCATTTAAAAGTCCAACGACAAACGCGACGCAACAACATATTTATTTGAATGTTATTTATAAAACTCAGACGTCTGCGTCACAAGCTGTAACAAAGTAAACAACTGTCATACTTCCTGTTTTCAATAAAGTTTATCTAAAGAAATTATAGCCGGGTGTGCTGTGAAAGCGCGAAGTGGTTTTGTTTTATTATTTTCCACATTAAAGCAAATGTTTATATTTATATTTTTGTTTTATGTTGATTTATATTGAAAATGTTTAAATATATATAAAACTTTTATAAGAGAACTACTTCCTGTTTCCTTTGAGCCTCGTTCTCAAACCTGAACGCTGATTGGTTGATCTCGTTCTAGCTGCGCTGTGATTGGTCCATAGCTCCTGACAGTGGACCAGTGGACTGAACCAAACTGCTTCAGATAGGGAGGTGTTCTACCTTTGTGGAGAAGAATGAACTCTTCCTGAAGTTTTTTTTCTCAGAAACTTTATTGATCCTGTCACAGTCGGTTTTAAAAAAAAAAACTTTATTGATTGTTCCGGGAGTTTTTCGTGTTCAGGAAAACTTTGTTCCGTTTGTTATTCCGTGTTTAAAAATGCCGTGTTCCTAACAAACAAACACGGTTCTTTTCCGTGAGTTTGATGGAAAATGTCGTCGCAGTTTAAAGTGAACGAACTTTTACAAGTTGACATATGTGACGTGTTCACCGGAGAAAACTTTGACAACTTTGAGCCCAAACATCAGGACGATTTCTGCGGCTTTGAGCGCTGGACCGAGTCACCGTCAGAACCGTCACCAGCTCTGGCTCGCACCGGTTCTGTGACCCAGGAGAGCGGCACCATGAGCGGACACTGCAGTGACACTGAGTCCCGCTGTGACGGACTCTCCGCGGCCAGGTCCTCCATACTAGACTGCCTCCTGGTGGAACTGTATGAGACGTGCAGCAGCAGGAGAACCGTGGACAGCTGGGACAGCTCAACCGAAGCATCCGGTTCTGATGCGTTTCTGGGCCGAAGCAACTGCGGCTCCAGTTTCCTGCAGGAGCTTCAGCTGAAACACACCCGGAGACTGCAAGTGAACTACCTGCAACAGAAGGGTGAGCGCGTGTGTGCGTGCGTGCGTGCGTGTGTGCGTTCTCTGTATGTGTTCAGTGTGTGTGTGTGTGACAGAGAGAGAGTCACAGGCTGTATAATGTGTAATTATATTAGTGGACAAGCCGCCAATGATCATTATTATTATTATTGTTATTATTATTATTATTATTATTATTACCATTATTGTTGTTGTTATAATCATTCTCATAATAATAATATTTATTATCATGATCATGTTTTAGCTCCAGGGGAGCTGCAGTCGATCATCCAGGAGGTGAAATATCGTATAAGTCTTCAGTCAGCCAAACTGATTCGTCAGCTGAGGAGACGAGACCGTCTTTGTCATAAACTACAGAAGAACTATGACATCATCACAGCGTGTCTTCAAGCTGTCTCTCAAAAACGACGTAAGAACACACACACACACACACACACACACATCATGATTTAAAATAACTATAAAAATGATCAATGTCATTCCTCTGATATACACAAGGATGAAAATAAAACAGGTTGATAGTCTCAGGAAAATGTGGATAAAAAAACAAAAGAGAATCAAAGCTTTAGTTTCCTCTAACGTCTACTGTAGTTTGATGTCACGTGCAAAAATAAATGCTTAGTCATGGGTTGATCTCTCACGTGACTTTCCACAAATATTATTCTGCAAAAAAACACAAAGCAAACGTGTTTGATATCAGAGTTAATGCTGTGTCATGATCTTTACCTGCTGCATCATAGAGTTAATGCTGTGTCATGGTCTAAAGTTGTAGAGTTAATGCTGTCTCATGGTCCACAGTTGTAGGGTTAATGCTGTGTCATAGTCTACAGTTGCAGGGTTAATGCTGTGTCATGATCTTTACCTGCTGTATCATTACTGTGTCATTACAGTTGTAGGGTGTATGATGTATCCTTAGTTAATGCTGTGTCATGATTGTTTAATGCTGTGTCATGATTTTTACCTGCTGTATCATATACTTAATGCTGTGTCATGGTCTACAGTTGTAGGGTTAATGCTGTGTCATGGTCTACAGTTGTAGGGTTAATGCTCTGTCATGGTCTACGGTTGTAGGGTTACTGCTGTGTCATGGTCTACAGTTGTAGGTAAAGACTCTTCTGTTAACAATGTTGTTTTGAAGTTTAGCGCCACCTTGTGTTATTGTTAAACCAGAAGAAACGCCTCACTGTCGCCACCTATTGGATGTTACCAGCTGTCAATCACAGTCCCTCCCCACGCTGTGTGAAGGAGGTCTTCAGAACTAGGCGGAGCACCAAGAAACCAGTGTTGTCCATTGAGGATAATACATTTGAGAAAGTGTCCTCCTCCTCATCCCTTCATCCTCCTCATTCTCTCCTCTCTCCTCTTCCTGGTGACGCTGCTGGAGCAGAGGATGATGAAGATGATGAAGCTGCACTGATCGTCTCTTCTCCTTTATCTTCTAAAATCATTCTCTATAAATTAGTATTTTTGCAGCGTCATCACTGAGGATGAGCTGAAACAGGAATCTGCACCGGAAGTGATCTGACACATCATTTTCTTCGTCTTTAACGCCGGAAATCATCTCGTCATTTTCTGACAAATACTGAAGAAAATATTGAAAATAGGAATATGAGATGATCACTGTGATCGGACTGTGGTCGGACTGTGATCGCACGGTGGTCGCACGGTGGTCGGACTGTGATCGCACGGTGGACGGACTGTGATCGCACGGTGGTCGGACTGTGTGTGGGTGATGCGGCAGGAGCGGCTCTCCGCCGGCAGGAGGCCGAGGTCGGGCCTCCGTCAGCGGCAGCAAGCAGCGGGAGGAGTCGGTAACATCATCAGTAACGTGCTGAAGAAACGGAACGGGATTTCCAGGAGCGCGCCGCGGCTGCTGTGCACGTTAGAACCAGGTGATCCGCCACGTGCACGCGCACGGTCCGAACCGATGATCCGGGTTTTATATTGAATAAGTAGTTTATGAAGTGTTCTTTGAAACGTGATCCGTTGATTTATTTTCAAATGTTTCTGTGTCACGAGCTCAGCCTTCAGTGTGTATGTGCAGCGCGCACGGTGCTCGTGGGTTGTGGAATAATCTGTGAGCGGAAATGGGCGTGTTTTTCCGTGTTAATCTCTGAAAGCGAAATAATGCGACGCTGCAGCAGAATGATGGAGCGGAGCAGAAGAACAGACGAGGAACGTTCAGGTTAAAGTCACATTCTGTCCTTTATTTAGACTAAAATGTGTCTTCACACTGTCGAAGGAAGAGGAGGAAGAAGAGGAGGGAAAATGGCCGCAGGTTGTGGACACAAACTTGTCCGCACATTTCCTCCTAACTTCACTTCTAAATGAAATGTCCTCCTCCTCCTCCTCTTCCTCCTCCTCTTCAAACATTAAAGGTCACGTGTCAAACCACAAAAGAAGTTTGAGTTCAGCGAAAAAGAGATTTTTCCACGGAAGTGAATTCAGCACCAGGAAGTGGACAGCGACTGCAAAGAGGTTTTAAAGTAAACTGATTCAAATTTGCGTAGAAGGAAAGTCTTTCTTCTTATTATTTATTATTGTTGTTATTATTATTTATTATTATTGTCATGATTCAGTTACTAAACTAATTTTTAGTAACTGAAGTTACTAGTTCAGAGTTTCTGATAAAAGTGTCTTCTACAGACACAGATCTTTTATTATTTTGTTTATCATTATTATCATGTTTGTTATTATTATCATTATTATTATTATCATGTTTATTATTATTATTATTATTATTATTATTATTGTGGTGCTAGGGTGAATAAACTCACATTTTCCTGTTAAACACAAACATCTGTGTTAAAATGACGTCAGTGGTCAACGAGATCATGATTTTGCAACTTTGTTTTCTGTCCAGAATATTGTTTGGTTATTATGGTCTGCTCATGTTTTTTTTCAGTTTTACAGACAGACGTGACATTTAATGACTTCACTCATGAAACAACGTGTTTCTCCTGAACTGAATTTAAAAACTGACATTAAACTAAACCACTGTTTGTTTTCAGGTGTTGACACCAGGTTGAAGTTTACCATCGAACCGTCGCTGGGAAAGAACGGATTCCAGCAGGTGAGTTAATCTCCATCACTTGTGCTGGATTAAACAGATGAACGAATGAAACGTGTGTTTTGTGTCGTGCAGTGGTACGATGCCCTGAAAGCTGTGGCCAGACTTCATACTGGGATTCCAAAGGAATGGAGGAAGAGGGTTTGTAACTTTCTTATTTATTGAGTAAAAAACAAACCTCATTCTTCTTAAAAGAAAATTAAATATTTGTGAATGTCACTGTGCTCAGGTTTGGCTCACACTCGCTGACCAGTATCTTCACACCATCTCCATCGACTGGGAAAAGACACTTCGCTTTGCCTTTAATGAGCGCAGCAACCCGGACGACGACTCCCTCGGCGTCCAAATCGTCAAGGTAACCACCAGAAAACAGGATCCAGCGTTTTAATCTGATTATTGATCAGGATCTTTCGTAGATTAATCATTGTCTGTCCTGTATTTTGTGATTCTTCCTCCTCATGTCCAGGACCTGCACAGGACTGGATGCAGTTCTTACTGTGGCCAGGAGGGGGAGCAGGACCGAGTGGTGCTGAAGAGGGTGTTGTTGGCGTTTGCTCGCTGGAATAAAAGTGTGGGTTATTGTCAAGGTTTTAACGTCCTGGCTGCATTAATACTGGAGGTGACGGAGGGAGACGAGAGTGACGCACTGAAGGTACGACAGCACGCAACAACAACAACAACAACAACAACAACAACTCACAATAACTGACAACGTCCTGGCTGCTTTAATACTGGAGGTGACAGGAGATACAGTGTGACACATGTCAGACAGACAGACAGACAGACAGACGACTTTGTTGATCCCTTTGGGAGGTTCCCTTGGGGAAATTAACAGCTCCAACATCAGCACACAGCACTGTTAAGATTAGAGTCACACTTTTCAGGAGACTGGAAAGAGAAACACCCCAGTTACCAAACACCATAAAATATAGAATAGAATAAAATAAGCTAAAAATAAAGATAAAATAAAAATAAAAATCTAAGAAAATATAAAAATACAAACATAAATGACCCATGCTATATATATATGTATGTATACATACATACACACAACACATATATATATATATATATATACATACACATATATATACATATACATACATACACATATATACATATATATGCATATACATACACACACAGGTACACACACACACCTACAGTTACCCCGTATTGCCCAGGGTTTTATTGCACTGTCTATAAGGTTTTATTGCACATGTTATTATGTTGTTATTGTTGTGGTTATTGCACATTTCACTGAGTTGTGATTATGGACATATGTTTGTTTAGTTCGTACTGCTTGTTTTGTTTGCCCTCCTCCCCCCCAGTGAGGAGTTGTACAGTTTGATGGCCCGGGGGACAAACGAGTCCCCCAGCCTGTTGGTCCTGTACTTTGGGAGGAGCAGCCTGTTGCTGAGGCTTCTGTGGCTACTCTGGCTGCTGGGTACAGCCAGAGGAGGGTCTGAGGCTTCAGAAGGAGGGTCTGAGGCTTCTGTGGCTCCTCTGGCTGCTGGGTACAGCCAGAGGAGGGTCTGGCTGTTTTGTGTCGTTTCAACACAGAACGACAGTTGTAACAAGTGAATGAACTTTGAAGAAACCTTTTTTGTTTTCAGGTGATGATTTACCTGATTGACAAAGTTCTGCCAGAAAGTTATTTTGCCAACAACCTACGAGCTTTATCAGGTAAACACACACACACACAAACACACACACACTGATCTGAGAATACTGTGTCACAAACCTCTACGTTAAAAACAGGCAAACCAAGATGTGTGTGTGTGTCCATGTTCATGTGTTCACCAAATACAAACTGTGGTCAATGAGATTCAAACAGTTATGATCAGGACAACAAACATGAACAGAAAAATCAACAACAACAAGGACACGTCGTATTTACACGACAACAGAAGTTAGAAAAGTTCTTCATAAAGTTTACATTTAGATAAACACGACAGTTCAAATAAACCCATGCTGCTTACATTTTAAATGGTTACTGTATCGTCTCATATCACATGTTCACAGACGTTCGTCTTTGTTGTTGTTTGTCTTCAGTGGACATGTTCTCAGATGTTATTGATTCTCAGCTCTTTATTGTTGTTGTCGTTTTGTTGTTGTTTGTTTGTTTGTTTGTCTTCAGTGGACATGGCCGTGTTTCGGGACCTGCTGCGTCTCAAACTTCCCAGACTTTCCCAGCATCTCCATCACCTTCAAAAAGCAGCAAACAGAGAAGCTGGAGGTAAAAAGCTTTTCTCAGGTTTGATGAAGGTTCTCATGTTGAGCCTCAGTAATAATCCAGGGGGCACTGTGTGTGTGTGTGTGTGTGTGTGTTCCAGGCAGTTACGAGCCTCCTCTCACTAACGTGTTCACCATGCAGTGGTTCCTCACCATGTTCGCCACCTGCCTGCCTTCGTCCACAGTTCTCAAGATCTGGGACTCAGTCTTCTTTGAAGGTTCTGAGATTCTGTTTCGCGTCGCTCTCGCTATCTGGGAGCGACTGGGAGAGTACGTTGCTCTTCTTCTTCTTATCATTATTATTATTTTTATTGTTGTTATTGTTATTATTATTCCTATTAATCTTATCATTTCTATTATTATTATTGTTTTTTAGTTTGACATCATCTCTACCATGGGTCTCTCATGTGTCTCATGTCTCTGATGTCTCATGCGTGTCTCATGTCTCTGGTGTCTCTCATGTGTCTCATGTGTCTCATGTCTCTGGTGTCTCTCATGTGTCTCATGTCTCTCATGCGTCTCAGGAGGATCGAGTACTGTCCCACAGCATGTGTCTCATGTCTCTCATGTGTCTCAGGAGGATCGAGTACTGTCCCACAGCAGATGACTTCTACAGTACCATGGGTTGTTTGACTCAGGAAATGTTAGAGAAGAACCTCGTTGATCCAGGTGAACTCATGCAGGTACGAGAAGAAAGAAACATTGATCATGTTGTTCCATTTACATTTGTTCTATTGTTACATTCTCTCCTCTCCCCTCGTGTCCTCTCCTGCCTCCTTGTCCCTGGTGTGTCCTCTGCTCTCAGGAAGTGTATTCCATGGCGGTGTTTCCTTTCCCTCAGTTGTCTGAGCTCAGAGAGAAATACACATACAACATCACTCCATTCCCCACATCTGTCAAACCCAATGGAAGGTGAGTTTGTTTCACTCTTTCATTTGTCACACACACACACATACACACAGATGATGATGATGTGTGGTTACAGCAGTGGTGTGGGCAGCTGGGAAAGTGATGATGATGATGCTGACATGGATGATGAAGACTCTGTGGTCACTGCTCTCGGGTGTTTGGGGCCACTGGGAGGTTTACTGGCCCCAGAGCTGCAGAGATACCACAGACACCTGCGAGGTGACACACACACACACACACACACACACTCTGAGTCTAATCTGCTAATCTGTTTCCTCCAGAGAGTCTAATCTCTGTTCACCTGTTTCCTTCAGTCTAATCTCCTCGTCCTTCATCGTCTCTGACTCACAGGAGTCAGAAACATCAGATCTGAACAAGTGAATTATTTGTATCATTATTATTATTGTTATTGTCATTATTATTATTTGTATTATTGTCATTATTATTATTGTCATTATTGTTGTTGTTAATAGATTGAAATGTCTGACTGGAATAATAAGTGAATCAGATGTATTATTATTATTATTATTATTATTATTATTATCATCATTATAACAATAGTTATTGTTGTCAACAGATTTAAAGAATCACTGATAAGTGAAGGAAAGAAAGTCACTTCAATGTTTCTTTGTTTTCAGACCAGAGAACAGAGCAGGGAAACTTCACACAGCTGAGCCCGGGCGCAGTGGGAGGAGCAGGGGGAGGGGCCAGGGCGGAACATCAAGCTGCCATCAACAGTATGATGATGGAGAGGATGAGCACCGACATCTATGCCTTAAAGAAACAGTACACTCGTATCAAGAGACGACAGCAGCAACAGGCCATGCAACTGTACATACGCACAGGTAACAACTAAACACACACACACACACAGGTAACAACAACACAGGTAACAACTACACACACACACACACACACACACACACAGGTAACCTGCAGAGACACAAAGATAACACTGTTACATGTTTGATGATGACGATGATAAGGATGATGTGACTCGTAGGACTTGGACATGAAGTTCCCATGAGTCCAGGACTTCTTCAGGAGCAGATGGACAAACCCAGGAACAGTTCTGACCGATACTCTGATGGTACTGATGAGAAAATATCTCAACCTGGCTTTTTATAATCAATAATCAAGGAGCATCTTTTTTCTGGTCGTGATCTCTGGTCGTGATCTCTGGTCTGATCTTGGTCATCTCTGGTCATGATCTTCTGGTCATGATCTCTGGTCATGATCTGGTCATGATCTTCTGGTGCGTGATCTTCGGTCATGATCTCTGGTCGATCTTCTGGTCATGATCTTCTGCGTGATCTCTGGGTTAGGGTTCCACTGGTCGTGATCTCGTGGTCGTGATGATCTCTGGTCATGATCTCTGGGTTAGGGTTCTTCTGGTCGGATCTCTGGGTTGGTTCTCTGGTGATCTCTGGTCTCTTATGTGTGCAAACTTCTTTAAATGACCTTCATAACAAACTCTTCCTTTTCCATGGTTACATGAGTGATTGAGTGAGTGAGTGAGTGGTTGTTTGGTCTAGACTGGTGACCCCACCTTTCACCCTATATCAGCTGGGATTGGCTCCACCCCCTGACCCTCCAGTAACAGATACAGTTAACTCTGGATGTCTTATCACATATTTATTTAATAGAATTGAATCTCACATATTTTTTTTATCTTCCTCCTCCTCCCCCCCCTTCTTTTTGTCTCCTCCTCCTCCTCCTTCTTCTTTTTGTCTCCTCTTTCTACATCTGTCCAGAAAAATGTCCTGCAACTCGTGTCCTCGCCTCTCAGCTGAACCCGTCCAGCGCCGTCATCAACCACCTGCTGCTGGGTCGTAAACCACGCAGCAGACCCACATCCACCAGTCACAGCTCCCCCTGCAGGCAGCACTGGGGATCACTGCCCTCCCACGGCAGCAGACCTCCAGGAAACGGCAGCGGCGAGTCTGGGTCACCGTGGCGAGCTCATGTCCGGGTCCATCGCAGGAACGTGGCCCGGGCTCGAGCTCAGCTGGGATTTGAAGATTCAGAGGAAAGAGAGGATGAAGGTGAAGAGGAAAACAAGAGGAACGATGATGATGATCTGAAGAAAGACGAGAGTGATGTCACCGTTTCTCCTTCTTCTGATCCTTCTGTTACTGGTTCAGTTTGTGAAGAAGCTCCTCAAGTTTCTGATGAAACAAACACAGCACAAGTTTCACAGGTTGTGGTGAAATTAGAGAACGAGTCGAAGCCAGAAACACAACCTTCAGTCCCTGAACCTCCAGCTCCTTCAGTCCCTGAACCTCCAGCTCCTTCACCTGCCGATGTTCCTGCAGCTCCTTCAGCTGCCGAGGTTCCTGCAGCTCCTCCAGCTGCCGATGTTCCTGCAGCTCCTCCAGCTGCCGATGTTCCTGCAGCTCCTCCAGCTGCCGATGTTCCTGCAGCTCCTCCAGCTGCCGATGTTTCAGCAGGTGAAGATGCTGTAGATCTTCCTGCAGGTGAAGATGGATATGGTCCTTCAGTTCCTCCTCCTTCTTCAAACAGGCACAAAGAGTCAGACTCCTCAGCTTCCGAGAGAAACACCACCTCTTCACCTCCATCACTCCACTTCTCCGCCGCCTGCATCCCTTCTTCTTCTTCCTCCTCCTCCTCCATCCTGAGTTCATCTCTCTCTCCTGTCCCCACATCACTTCCTTCTGGCTCCGTCTCTCCAACACCAGACCCTACCTCCTTCCTCCCTCTCTCGCTTCCTGCTTCCTCCACCTTTTATAAAACCTCCTGTCCCTCCACTCCCTCTCTCTGCTCCATCTCCTCATCCTCTAAATCTCTCATCTCCTCCTCCCCGTCCACGCCGGTGTTAAGCTCCACCTCCTCCACTCCCAAACAGCAGCAGCTCTTCTCTCCGTTCCCAAGCGTGAAACAGCCCAGGAAGTCGCCGGCAGCGAGGAACCTCGGTCTTTACGGACCCACGTCCAGAACTCCCACCGTCCACTTCCCTCAGCTGAGCCGCAGCAGAGCGGCCGGAACCACGGGCAGGAGATGATCCGTCTGTGCCACACTGTCCCCTGCTGGTCAACAAAACAACTCTCTCATAGAAAACAAGTTCACAAACATTAAAGGTGTAGTTCAGGGGAAGTCATAGTGTGAGCTGACTGTGCTGTGAGAGCCCCCTGCTGGTGACAACAGTGTATGACAGTATCTCATGTAATCACACTTCCCTGTGGACCCTAACCCTGGAGTATGAATGAAAATGAAATGAGTATGTATGAAGTTCTTTACTTTGTGGTCTATGCAGCTTCTTATTGACCATGATGATGATGACGTGTGCTGATTATGTATGAAGACAAAGTGTCCAGTTGTGTTTCCAAGCCAAGTATTAAACCACTACACAATAAAGTAAATATACCTGTGTGAGTGTGTGTCATAAAAATGAAGCACATTTTCTTTCCTTGTTCACGTTGTTAATGTTTTTTCTCGGCTGTTGAACTATGAACAAGAGACATGTTGCTGTTTTTTCACAGTAAATCCCTTTTTATAATACTAAAAAGAGCTGATGCACATTCATTCATGACGGAAATAATCAAAAGAAGTTCTTCATTTTTTGGTCAGATTTTTACTTCTACAAATGACCTGCAGGGGGCAGAGGTTAGCGCTCTCTTCGTCTAATCTGCCACAGAAGAAAAGGTGAAAACAGGAAGTGACTTCTGTTTGTCATCTTTAAACGACGTGGATGCTTGTCACGTGAGTTTTTAAAAATCTTCTTTTCAAACTAAAGTTTGTCACGTGACTTTTATTTTGTCTCTAGTTTAAACTTTTCTTCTTCCTCATTTTCTCTGAGGAAGAAGAAAAGTTTAAAGTGTATTGTCATGTTTTTAGTCTCTACACTTTTACAGCCTGGTAACAATGTTTCTCTGACTTTAGATTCATGACGATACATTCCTTTATTCTTTTCTTCCTAAAACTTTAACAACATGATTAATTATAGTTGATGAACTGGGACTGAATGTTTGAGTCATGTGACTCTTTTATCAGATTCATCTTTCAGTAAAGTAGGAACGATGTTTGATATCAGAAAAAACATTTAGTGATGAACGTTTGTTTCTTCACATGACAAACATCAATTATTTTATTGAACTCGGGAATAAAAGTAGACGACACTGTGATTCACACACGTCAGATAAAAGTCAATACATTCCACTGATTTACACAACGAAGGCTCTAAAACCATCAAATACTCAATTAAATCAAGTTTCTGACTTTGATTCTCGACGACTTCACTTTTTAAATTTCAAGCGTTTAAACCGAAAGTGGTGAATTATGAGTTAATGCCGTTTGAAGATTAAAATATGACAAATCCATCCATTCATTTGTGCATGCATTCATCCATCCATGCATCCATGCATCCATGCATCCATGCATCCATTCATTCATCCATCCATCATGCATGCATTCATTCATCAATCCATGCATTAATTCATTCATCCATCCATTCATGCATCCATCATCCATCCATTTATTCATCCATCCATGCATGCATTCATTCATCAATCCATGCATTCATTCATCCATCATCCATCCATTCATTCACTCATCAAGTATAAATAAGTTCATGTAATGCGTTACTTTGTATCAACACTGACATTTTTTTTCTTGAGATAAAATCCAGTTAGAGTGAGGAGCGACCCCTGGTGGTTGTTCATCATCATCATCATCGTCATCTGTAGGTAGTAGGTTGTTTTTGTTGTGGGCGGAGCTTCAGTGAGCTGTGATGCGAGTCATCCTCGGGTTAATGAAGGAGAAGTTTCTAAACGTCGTCTGATCGACGCTGTTGATCAACGTCCGGTCGGCGCACGACAGCCGCGGTTTCTCGTTGATGAACTCTTTGTCGAAGTTGCTGCAGTCGCTGGGCGAAGTCTGCGACACACAAAAGATCAGGAGTCTAAAGTTTACTCCACAAACTGGAGGTTAGCAGTCTTCAGTGTGAACTTACTATGGTCGGCCTGAAGGGCGGCGCCACCTGCCGTTGCTCCAAAGCGTTCCAGTCAATGCAGCTGAAGAAACTGTGATGTCTGATGTTTCCTGTGACTCCAAGTCGTTCCTCTGGTTCACGAACAAACAGCTGCAAACATGAACACGTGAACACATGAACAGTAGACAGATATGAGAACAGCATGAGGTTGAGAGTCTGACCTTGACTAAAATGTCTTTGGAGTGTTTGTTGAGAAATCGAGGATAAACAGGATTATCTGTTCTGATCGACTGAAACAGCTGCTCTTCATCTCGACCGTGGAACGGCGACTGACCGATGAGCATCTCGTACAGAAGAACGCCAAACGACCACCAGTCCACCGACGTGTTGTATTTCTGACCCAGCAGGATCTGCCAGAGAGCGACGCAGGTTTTAGGACCTGGTTTAGAAACTCTGGTGTGTCTGTGTGTGTCTGTCGTACACTCACCTCAGGAGCGATGTAGTCTGGTGTCCCACAGAAAGTGGACGTCCTCGTGTCGTCCTGCATGTTTTCTTTGCACATACCAAAGTCTGCGATCTTTATGTGTCCGTCAGAGTCCAGCAGAACGTTGTCCAGCTTCAGGTCTCTGCAGGGGGCGGAGTCACAAATCAGCAAGACTTGTAATTTGTTGTCAGAGTGAATGAAAAACCACGTGAGACTTCACCTGTAAATGATTCCTTTAGAGTGAAGGAACTGGAGACCACAGATGATCTCAGCTGCATAGAAACTGAAAAACAAAGTTTCATCTTTAGATTTAATGTCAAACATTTATAAGTGAATATAAACACATCAACACATCAACACGCTGATGTTTATGTGATAAATCACACATGTACGACACGATCTATATCGTTTATATCATGACATTTGAATTTACACAATCAAGGCTCCCTGACACCTCTACTGCAATGCCTTAAAGACATCAAGGATTTACCCTTTTTTTTAAATCGAAATGATGATGAAACTGAGGTCATTGCGTTTGGTCCTAGTTGGACTCTGACTGCCCCCTCTCTTGATCTGGTCCCTTGCAACCTTTTGCAAACCCTATGTCAAAAAGCTTGGTTTTACTATGGACACTGTTTTTAAACTCAACAGTTTTTATCAGCTACAGTGTTTATCTAAAGTTAAACCAGTTTTATCTTTCAGTAACTTAAAACTCACTTTTGCTCCTTGGCTTTTAACCCTGTATGAGAATGGTGTGGTCTCTGGTGTCTTTCAGTCTTTTTATGTGGTGTATAAATCTATGTTTTTAAAATGTGCTATATAAATAAAATGGATTGGATTGGATTGGATTATCATGACGTAAGCGTACGTGGATCTGTGTAAGTCAAACTTGTGGCAGCTCTGGATGTGAAACATCAGGTCTCCTCCGTTTAAATACTCCATCACAAAGAACAGGTTTTCCTGTGGACATGAAAACACAGAGACATCAGAACTGAGGACATCGGAACGTCCACAGTTATGTGGGTGTGTTTTTTTATTACTTTAGTCTGGAAGGTGCAGTAAAGGTGTGTGAGGAATGGATTTTCCCAGGCTAAAGATAAAACCCTCCTCTCCACCATGGTACACTCCACATCATCGTCCATCAGCACCACGTCCTTCTTCAGAGCTTTGATGGCAAAGAACTGACCGCTGCATTTGAGCTCAGCTAAAAACACCTGGAAATACAATGACAATATTCTCTGTTGTCATCGCTGGTTTTCTAATCTGAGATATAATCCCAATGCTTTGTTTTTCCCAGGTTGTACCTTTCCGAAGCTTCCTTTCCCGAGCATCTTGTGCAGGACAAAGTCATCGACGGTGAATTTGGCTTGGTGCTCTTTCCTCGGGACGGCGTACAGAGGCTCCTCCTCCTGCTCCTCCGTCAACGCCTCATTGTCAGACCTGCTGACGTCTGTTGGCCCCTCCCATGAAACGCCCTGCAGCTCTGAACATGAGGTCAGTCAGTACCATAGATAAATATTTCAAATAAAGTCACAGAAAAGATTTTAAAGGTGACGAACCTTTGTTCACAGGTAAACTTGTCAATAATCCTGACGGAGCGCGAACAACTCCTGCCTGGCCGACACCCACTGGACCTTCTCGACCAATGATGTCAGAGTCTTTGGTGCTTCGGGCCTGAAGGTTAAAGGTATGAAGTTAAATTATGATCACTGACACTCAGATTATGTATCAGAATATTTCAATCCATATTTTAACCTAAAACTTTATGTGTCTTTGTGGACAGACGTCATGTCTCTGTGGACAGACATCTTGTCTTCAGTTTGTCTTCAGTCACGTGAATGTCAAATACAACCCAGCTTAAAAAAACTGAATTATCCCTTTAAGATCCCTGTATGAAGTTGCATATTCTCTCACATCCAGAGATGATAAAGGTTCTTAAAGTCTCACCTGCTGTTTGCTCCCGATGACGGCCAAAGCTTCTGCCATCAGTTTCTGGTTGACGCCACAAAGATTGGCCACTTTGTTCTGACACTTGTGATGAACGTTCATCCCACATTCTGAAGCCAGAAGAACAAAGAACACGTTAGTTACAGTGAAAACAAATCAAAACAATCAAAGACACAAAGAATCGACACAAAGAATGATGAAGAACATCATTGAGTGGTAGAATTATGGTGACCCTTCCCTGTGATGGACCTTTGACCTTTATTCTGATATTCAGTTATTTGTGTTCTGATCATGTGAAAAATCACGTTTTAATGTTTCTTTTTTTTTGTCATGTGACTCCAAAGTAACAGTAATATTTCTTCACTACATGAAAAAGACAAGTCTTTTTATTACTGATTTTCTTTTTTGTCCTCACCGTCACACTTGAGTCCCTGCTTGGCGAGACCCCACAGCAGCGTCCCACAGTGTTCACAGAAGGTGGGACTCTTGTAGTTGTAGACTTTAAACCTGTGCGGCATGTCGATCTTAAAACGCTCCTTATGCATCTACAACAACAACAACAACATCACAGAAACAAAGACTTCCTCTGTTTGAACAAAAAAGATGATAATCTGATCATCAGCGTGTCATTGTAACAGAACAGCACAATCTCACCATGGTCTCTTTGCTGTTTATGGCTGAACCCGTACATTTGGCGATGACTTTGTCGATGCATTTTTTATGTATGGCTGCGTTACATTCTGAAACAGACGACAGCGTTACATTCTGACAGAGACGACGGCGTTACATTGTGACAGAGACGACGGCGTTACATTCTGAAAGAGACGACAACGTTACATTGTGACAGAGCGGCCGGCGTTACATTCCTGAAGAAGAACTGACGGCGTTACATTCTGACAAAACGACAGCGTTACATTGTGACAGGAGCGACGGTTACATTGTGACAGGAGCGGCCCGGTTACATTCTGAAAGACGACGGCGTTACATTGTGACGAGGCAGCGGTACGTTACATTCTGAAAGAGAACTGACGGTTACATTCGACAAAGGCGACGGCGTTGTTCTGACAGAGACTGACGGCGTTACATTGTGACAGAGGCGGCGGCGTTACATTGTGACAGAGACGACGGTTACATTCTGAAGAGACAACGGCGTTGTTACGTTCTGAAGAGACGACGGCGTTACATTCTGACAAAAGACGACAGCGTTACATTGTGACAGAGACGACTGGCGTTACATTGTGACAGAACGGCGGTTGTTCTGAAAGAAGTTACATTCTGACGGGAGCGGCGGTTACATTGTGACAGGAGCGACGGTTACATTCTGACAGGGCGGCGGTTGCATTCTGAAAGCGGCGGTTACATTGTGACAGAAGCGGCCGGTTACATTGTGACAGGGCGACGGCGTTATTATTGTGACAGAGACGACAGCGTTACATTGTGACAGAGACGACGGCGTTACATTCTGACAGAGACTTGTCATGAAAGAAACGTCACACTTACGTTGACACTGGTAACCCTGTTTGTTTAGACCCCTGAAACACAAACAGAAACGCCATTCAGGACAAAGAGAGATCTTTCAGGACAAAGAGACATCATTCAGGACAAAGAGACATCTTTCAGGACAAAGTTTTTCATACCAAACAAACTCTTTACAGACGGAGCAGAACGTGGGTTGAGGGAAGAAAGTGGCGCTGAACTCGTGACATTTGACCTCGTGAACTTTGGCCTGTTTGATGGCACCACGTCGCTGGTGAAGGGCGAACAAACCGTCTCTCTCTCGCTCAGACTCGCCGCCTGCGTCCATTTGTCCTGCAGCATCTGAAACACGACACACAGCATTAGTCAACCACATGTATACATATACATATGTATATCTATCTATATGTATCTATCTATATGTATATACAGTTGCAAGAAAACGTATGTGAACCCTTAGGAATTATCCAGATTTCTGCTTAAATTGATCATAAAATGTGATCTGATCTAAGTAACAACAATAAACAAACACTGTCTTATTAAACTAATACCTCACAGGCAATTATGTTTTCATGTTTTTATTGAGCACACAATGTAAACATTCACTGTGTAGGGTGGAAAAAGTATGTGAACACTTGATTTAATAACTGATTGACTCTCCTTTAGCAGCAATAACCTCAACCAACAGATCAGACCTGCACAACAGTCAGGAGGAATTTTGAACCATTCCTCTTTACAAAACTGTTTCAGTTCAGCAATATTCTTGGGATGTCTGGTGTGAATTGCTCTCTTGAGGTCTTACCATAGCATCTCAATCGGGTTGAGGTCAGGACTCCAGAAGGTGTATTTTCTTCTGTTGTTGATTTACTTCTGTGCTTTGTGTCATTGTCCTGTTGCTTCATCCTCTGTCGAGCTTCCATTGGTGGACAGGTGCAAAATGTCTTCATAAACTTGGGAATTCATTTTTCCATTGATGATGACAATCTGTCCAGGCCCTGAGGCAGCAAAGCAGCCCCAAACCATGATGCCTCCTCCACCATGCTTCACAGTTGGGATGAGGTTTTGATGTTGGTGTGCTGTGCTTTTTTTTCTCCAAAAAACTCAACTTTGGTTTCATCTGTGCACAGAATAGTTTGCCAGTCGTGCTGTGGAACATCCAGGTGCTCATTTGCAAACTTCAAATGTGCAGCAATGGGGTTTTTCTTCCTCCGTGTTGTCCTCCCATGAACTCCATTCTTGTTCAATGTTTTACGTATCGTAGCTTTGTCAACAGAGATGTTAGCATGTGCCAGAGATTTCTGTAAGTCTTTAGCTGACACTCTAGGATTCTTTATCACCTCACTGAGCGTTCTGCGCTGTGTTCTTACAGTCATTGTTACTGGAAGGCCACTCCTAGGGAGAGTAGTGACCGTGCTGAACTTTCTCCATTTGTCTTACTGTGGACTGATGAACATCAAGGCTTTTAGAGATACTTGTGTAACCCTGTCCAGCTTTATGCAAGTCAACAATTCTTGTAGTGCTCCTTTGTGTAGCTGTAACTCGCAGAATCAAAGATGCAGGGAGAAAGAAAAAAACAACAGACAGAAAAGCAATACGCTCCATGTTTTACCACCATAAAGCAGTGATTTAGCCGCACGGATCTTTACAATGCTGTGTTTTACCTGATAGGTTGAGTCATCGGCGCAGAGGGCTAAGTGTACGACTTTATGACGGTGCTTGAGCGGAATATGCACACTACAGTGTGTTTGCTGATCCAATAACCAGCAGGGAAAGTTAATGACATGAAAGGAGCTGCTGTTTGTCGAACCGACTCAAACACATGATTGATTGATAATCCAGGGATCCTCAATGCCATGTCTGCCAATAATGTAATAGCATGTATCTGGAGTATAATAAAATGGATGAATACAGGAAAAAAAAGAAAGAAATGGGCGAGCTGACAACAGGCGATTTGGCACTAATTGGTGGCAGGAGAGGTGGGGGTTTAAGACGGAGGCAGGGGATGAGAAAACCACAAACACTCTGACTCAAATGACTGATTAAAACGGGTGAAACAGCACAGTCAGACACAACCTCATTTACATACGACTGAGGTGCTACACCGCGCAAACCTAAAATGGCTCTTAGGTCTGTCTACATTTTTGTAGGATTAATTTTTTCCCCAAAAAAAAAAAAAAAAAAAGTTATTGTGAGGTTTTTCAAACCAATAACAATAATGTATGATGGATAAAAAAAAAATTAAATAACACAATTATTTGCCAATCTTGGGTGAGTGATATTACTTTGTGATTTAGAACATATATATAGATACATATATATATATTGATTTATTACAGAATAATACAGCAAAGAAAAAAGTCTTCAACTTAAAAGCCACGTTTTAATAACAAATATTTCTCACATTTAGCAAAAACGTAGAGAGGAACAAAGACACACACTCATACAGATGGAACGAGCAAATGGTTGCCCTGTGTTGCTGCTTGGTTTGGCTCCATGCAGAGAAGCTGACATTAAATCATGCATTGTGCTTGTTTGTTTGAGTGTGCGTGTGTGTGTGTGTGTGTGTGTGTGTGTGCACACTTATTGATTGGCTTACACAGCTTTATGGCGCTCCGTTGTAAATGTCATGTTTTTACAGGCTACTGTTTGATATAAACCTGATTAAAGTATTTGCTTGCTAACACAGATTGCAAGCAGCGAATGGTCACAATCAGACAATTACTCGGCAATTAGGAACCAACTAAATGATTATATGGCATCTGATCAAACAAAGTAAACACAGTACTTCCATCACCTCTCCCCCCCTCCCTTTCTTTTCAAGCTTTTTTTGTCCCAAGTAATTCACTGCTTTTAAAATGCTGCCGTCTTACACATACATGTCTAAAGTGGAGCCAAAATGTGTCTTTGCACGATTTGTACAACACACATGAAACTATAGTCTATAGTCAAAGTAGCCGTGAAAGATTTCCAAAACATTCATCAGCAATGTTTAATTTCACAACTACAGATTCTACCTATATGACGGCTAGGTTAAATGTTTATTTGACCAACAGTCTTTGAAGTAAGACTATTACAGCAGAACACAACTATACTACTACAAAATAAAATTGTGGACAACTATACAGTAGAAAATAATTTGGATGAAGAAATCCATATATTATATATTAGATTAGTAAAATAAAATAATAATACAATTATATATATATATATATATGTATATATATATATATATATATATATATATATATATATATATACACACATACACACGTAAAAATATATTTCAAGTGACTGCACATTAAAAATCCCAAGTCCAAAAAGGTAATCAAACTTTTTTTTTCTCCCTTAGTGTAAATGTGTTGCATCCTGATTCTATATTCAGTCATGATACTGTTTTGTATTGAAATATGTGAATCAATATACATATATACATATATATACACACACACACACACACACACACACACACACACACATACATATATATATATACATATACATATATATATATATATATATATATACATATATACATATATACACACATATATATATATATATATAGTATGGATTAGGAACATATCAACATCCCTCTTTAAGTGCAAAACTTGACATGCCATGGTAATGCTGCATGCATTGTGAGGCACAAGGCTCTTGCTTGTTATTGAATGAATGAATGAATGCATGAATGAATATCTTTATTTCCGTTACATTCATATAAAAAGTAAACATAAAGGGAAGTCATTTAACATAATTATGCCCATAACTGAAAAAGGAATAGGTAGAAGCACGTGGCTTATTTTTGCATATCCTGTACAACGCTTATTATAACACTCTTTCTTTTCTTTTCTTTTTTTAAAAAAAAGGGTGCAAATATGCTGTAACTAAGACAGTTCTCGTGTGTCCATTTAGGAAGGCAGGCATGCACAGGTGTTTTGTAAGAATGTAAATTGAATGTGTAAATGTATGACTACAGATGAGGCGCTCATCATTTCAGCTAAATGATTGCAGCATTTTGTTACAGCTCATGATTAGACTGAGTGAAACCTATGTCTGTGCCATAATCTGCAGAACATGAGTGATCACAGATATAAGTTGGCTTACAGCTACACTTAGTGGCGGAACTGCACAATTACAACGTGGATGGATAGATAGATGGACAGACAGACAGACAGACACCACCACCTTGATTAATGCGTACATGTATGCATACATGTTGCTGTATCGCACTGTGTTCTTTGCATCTACTGTATATTATTTGTATTTTAGTCTGACTGTTTTCACCTGCTTTTCCACTTGCATGTCATGACTAGATCTTGTAAAATAGGCTTTAATTTCAATGTGACAAAAGTGAAACACAAATGTGAAAGTTGTTCACTACCAATGTAAACAGGATTGACGAGGGATTAGAACTAAACGCAGACACCAGGAAGATTGATGGACAGAGATTTACTGGACAAGTCCAGCAAAAGGCTGGAGAGAAGGTGAGACCGGAGTGGATCAAAAACAACAAAGGCAATTCAAAACAGGATTCTGGATCTTAGAATATAGGTACATATAAAGACTAATTGACCAATTACACAGGGGAAAAACACAGAGGCAGGTAGTAAAATAAGCAAAAAAAGACATAACTTAAGTCATTTCAAAATAAAATAAGAAATAATGCCACTGAGAGATTTCACATTTTTATTCTAAATATCTTTCATTCTTAGTGACTGCCTTCCACACACTTTCGAAACACTGAGGATGTAAAACTATTTGTTGGCTGGGCGATTGTCAGTTTTTTGTTTTTTTTTACTGCTGAATGATGCGTAAGCTATTGGACTTTCTCTTCAAACCCACATTTACGATTCAAAATGCTTTTAGAAACTGGTAATAAAATACTGAGAAAGCACACTGGCAGGCATTAGCTTTGAGTAAAACATTCATGTTATGATTAATTCAACATGGTGCTGAATAATAAGGTTTGATAATGCATGTGCAATTGTGCCTCCTACTAATATGTCGTATAATCTATAGTTAATGGTGTTTTTTTTAGTCATGTTAAACATTTTATCACTGCCCGGCAGGCAACAACAGAAAGTGAGTGAGTGAGTAATTCTGTAATCTTGTGTATGTACACCTTTTCTATGAGTGTGTCTGTATGCGGAGGACTTGGACTCCCTGGGAATGGATTCCTGGTGGTTTTGTGAATGTGCATGGATTTCCACATTCTTCAGGAAATGTCAGCCTATATTGGATTAGAATGGAAATCAAACACCTGGTCGGAACAAGGGCCTTTCTGCATGGAGTTTGCATGTTTCCTACCACAGTCCAAAAACATGCAATATGGGGAATACGTAAATTGGACACTCTAAATTGACTGTAGGTGTGAGAGTGAATGGTTGTTTGTCTCTATGTGGTCCTGTGGTGGACTGGTGATCTGTCCAGGGTGTGTCAGCTGAGATTGGCACAGCACCCCCCCACAACCCTCAAGCAGAGGATAAAGCGGTAGAAAATGTATGTAAATCAAGCTGCCTACTTGTAGTACAGTCATGTTTTTTCTTTAGATTTTATACTATTTACATTTATGCATTTTGCTATCAGGTATGCAAAAAATACTGAATATTTTTATCTCTGCATGTGACTGTGAAAAGGATGGAAATGGCTGTGGTAAATAAACATTTCAGGAGGAGGGAGGAGCATAGAGTGACCTATAAGAGTGGAGGAAGATGCTCACAGGTAAATGATATACTATAGAGAAGATGCCATCTGAAGGAGATAGGAAACTGCAAGGAGATGCCATGGGAGAACATGGCGAGGCAGCATCGGGTGGGAGTCTGTATAATGACTTTGGAAACCAAGAAGACAAAACAAGTGAAGGCAGAGGCAAGGAAGCTGAAAAAGGAAGAATGTTGTGCAGAGTTCAGTGAGGAGTTGCAACAGGAGGTGCTGAAGAGTTGCCAGATGTCAGGGAGAATACAGCTAAAGCGGTGAGGGATACAGCCAAGATGGTGTGTGGTGTATCCTCTGGAGACAAGAAAGAAGGAAACTTGGTAGTGGAATGAGGAAATACAGGAAAGTATCCAAAGAGAGAGGATGGCTAAGAAAAAAGTGGGAGAACCAGGGAGATGAAGAAAGTAGGAAGTCTACAGCAAAGAGACAGGTGGCAAAGGAAAAGGCTTATCATGAGGTGTATGCGAGGAGAGGGACTTGGATCGATTGGCTACACAGAG
>NW_025321070.1:0-24246 GCF_019176455.1 Solea senegalensis | reverse complement strand
TTCTCAGGGTGGTTAAGTTCCCTGTCAGACATGTTCTTTACCCATCTGTTTTGTGTTTCATTCTGTGTTGGATGGTTGGACTTTTGCCTCCAAGTAAGTATTTCTGAGTCATTGGTGTTGTTATTGTTTCAGGATTGTAGGTTATGGAATTTTCTGGTCTGTATTTCTTTGCTTTTTGGATGTTGAGATAGTTGGGCTTTCCACAACCTTCTCCAAAATAGCACCAGGTAGGAGTGATGTTAGTTTTCCTACTAAATGGTCTGCTTTCTCCTTCAGCCCTTCAATAGTGAAATTGACCTGTCTTACATGCTCATTGAGGAGTTGGTTTTGTCCCTTATCTAAGATCTTTTCCACTCGATGGCCTCCCATAGTGGAATTTAGGCGTAGGCTAGTTGGTATGAGCCTTTGATGTCTGCATCTCAGATTAAGACATATAACCAAGTCCAGTTGCATTCAATTTAATTTCCTTAAGATAGCTTGTAGACCCTGTTTCCCACATTGTTTTCCACAAACAGGACTAATATCTGGACTAATATACTGCTATGTTGGATTCAACCCAATTTCCCTCCATGAAACCAACATTTCAATAATAGTCCCTTTATTGCAAGGGGTTTGTACATACATGATGGGTTTCTACTGCGATATTGAGCCAGGTCCAACATTGCAGTATAGACCCAACATATCTTTATTAGACCCTAGTGTCTAGCATCTATTACAAGATGACACCCTCCAAAACAGAACTGATCTCAGACCAGATCACATATGCCAGCTTCTGGATCTATGTCTCAACACCACGTATTTCCAGTTCAGTGGTATATTTTACAGGCAGAAACATGGCTGTGCCATGGGTTCACCAGTATCTCCCATTGTGGCCAATCTATACATGGAGGAAGTAGAACATAAGGCCCTGAACTCCTTTGAAGGCACAATACCGAGCCACTGGTTCAGGCACGTGGATGGCACATGGGTAAAAAACCCAAGAGCTGATGCTCCGGTGCCGCTTTTCAATGTGTGCGCTGTAACGTTTTTTTTCGCTCCTGCTGGTTTGATCCATCGGTGTTTTAACTCTGTTTCGTGAACATACGCTATGTGGCTGCATTGTTATTCACTAGCTACAGGGCCGGCACAAACATGTGCTGATGGACTTCAATCATGTGTGAATGACAAAGCTTTCTGTATGACTGTGATGCTAATGATTTAGCAACTAGCTGAGAGTTAGCACATCATCAGCTCATTCAGTAACAGACTGATCCAGCCACACTACACCACAGAGCCACTTCAATGTATTTCATTCGTGTCTGCGGAGGCAAGGCAGTTCCTTCTCTCTTAAGTATATACAGTATATTTTGTTTTCTTGAAACAACAGAAACAGATGATGCAAATACAGTGGTATGCAAAAGTTTGGGCACCCCTGTAAATTTTCATGATTTTCCTTTATAAATCATTGGTTGTTTGGATAAGAAATTTCAGTTAAACATATCATATAGGAGACAAACACAGTGATATTTGAGAAGAGAAATACAGTTTATATGATTTACAGAAAGTCTGCAATATCAGCAGATTCTGGAGAACAATGTCCAGGAGTCAGTGATAAAGTTGAAGTTGTGCCGGGGTAAACCATCAAACCTGACTGAACTGGAGATGTTTTGTAAAGAAGAATGGTCCAAAATACCTTCCGCCAGAATCCAGACTATTCTATAGGAAGCGTTTAGAGGCTGTTATTTCTGCAAAAGAAGGATGGACAAATGTTTTCTTTTGTGGTGTCTAAACTTATTTTGTTTAAATAATTCTTGCTCACTTTCTGTAAATCATATAAACTTTATTTCACATCTCAATTATCACCGTGTTTGTCTCCTATATGATATATTTAACTGAAATGTCTTATTCAAACAACCAATGATTTATAAAGGAAAATCATGAACATTTACAGGGGTGTCCAAACTTTTGCACACCACTGTATGACTACACGAGTGTAAGGACAAGAAATAATAACAGAATAAGCCACCCCCCCTCCTATATTTTTTAAGTTATTTCATTTCAAATCTTAAGAGGATTTTATGTCCAGTTTTTTAATGTATTATATATGTATTGTTCTGTGTAGCAGTGTAGCTCACAACAATAGTATCTGTGCTCACACAGAGAGGTGTGGTTTCACTGACAGCTTAGACCAGGAGGGGGTTGTTCTATGTAAATGTGATGATTCTGTCTCTTGGCTCCCAGAAGGTGGAAATCTTTGAGGCTAAAATTCTCCCTAAAGCAGTTTGAGGAGTGCCTACATTCAAATGGCCATATCTTCTTCAAATATTATCCGATTTGCATGTGTTGGACATTGTTGGAAAGCTTAGAAATCACACTTTCAGAATATGTAAATAACTCTAAATGTCCCTCGGTAGACTTGTGGCCGGTTTTGCCATGGCTGGTCACAATTTGTACAGAGACGACGCCTTCTGTCCTTTGACCCTCGATTCGAGTAAGGAAAAACTTGCCCCCCGAAAAAACCTTTTAACAGGGAAAAAATGTGGAAGAAACCTCAGGAAGAGCCACAGAGGAGGGATCCCGCTCCCAGGATGGACAGACGTGCAATAGATGTCGCATGTACAGAGCAGATCAACAAGATCACAATGTATACAATTATAATAGATGGTTGACAGGAATTAAAGTACATAAAGAGGTATTACAGCAATAATAATGAAATGCACATAATGGAAATGTGACTACTAGTAAAAACAGTAGTAGTGGGATAAGGATAGTATGTAGTAATGCATTACAATAATAGTAGTGAAACGTATGTAACAGAGATATGACTAATATTAGCAACAGTAGTGGTGGGTGTCAGGCAGGGCCATGGCAGTAGGCACATCCACGATCCACGACCCAGGCGTGGCCAGGATCCATGAGAGCCTGCAGGACTGGAGATCACAAGGACTCCAGGGAAGAAGTGAAGTCAGTGACATGCAGAGATGGGGCATGTATACAGGCATATTGTATACAGATGGAGAGGAGAGGAGGAGAGAGAAGCTCTATAGTGTGATTTTACACATCTCAGGGATCTCCTAGTTCAAGCTTCAGGCCTCCATCTGCTTTGGTGACCACATGAGGTCAAAAGAGCAACTGGTCTGGAAAGGCCTCAGTCAAGGTCAACGTGCATTGGATACCATCCTCTCAGTATATACACTCAAAAAACAATTTAAATTTCTACAATTCCTTTTTTTTTATATATATATTTGTCAAGATTTTTATACATACAGGCACACATGATACAAACAAAAAAAGACAGTAAACCAGACATTTAAAACAAAACAAAAAAAACATACAGCCAGCACATTGTATAGTGTATAATGTGTTTATACATGTCGATTCACTGAACAGATGTCCCAGAAAGTCCACTCACACAGATTGAGTCAAGGAGGCTGGAGCCGGAGGGGAGTGGCAAAGTCACAGTATGGAGCACATTTAGGCCCCAGTTTGTGGTCTGTCCTTCCTGACGTAATCTATGAAAGGGTCCCAAATCCTAGGTTCTCACTAGAATGCCTTGCGCTGCAAGGCATCTCTTGTAATCGTGCGCATTTATTAGGTGCCTGCAGCTCCAATGCATACTAGTGAGAACCTAGAGTTCTCACTAGAATGCATTGAGCGGAAGCACCTATTGATATTCCACTGGCGTTTATTAGGTGCCTGCAGCTCCAATGCATACTAGTGAGAACCTAGAGTTCTCACTAGAATGCATTGAGCGGAAGCACCTATTGATATTCTAGGCGTTTATTAGGTGCCTGCTGCTGCAAGGCATACTAGTCAGAACCCTAGGGTTCTCACTAGAATGCATTGCAGAGCAAGCATCTCTTGATATTCCACTGGCGTTTATTAGGTGCCTGCAGCCACAAGGCATACTAGTGAGAACCTAGAGTTCTCACTAGAATGCATTGTGCTGCGAGCACATCTTGTAATCCTCCTGGCGTTTATTAGGTGCCTGCAGCCACAAGGCATACTAGTGAGAACCTAGAGTTCTCACTAGAATGCATTGTGCTGCAAGCACATCTTGATATTCTACGCGTTTATTAGGTGCCTGCAGCCACAAGGCATACTAGTGAGAACCTAGAGTTCTCACTAGAATGCATTGTGCTGCAAGCACATCTTGTAATCCTACGCGTTTATTCCGCTCGATATTCTTCTTCCGCCAAAAGTTTGCCGCGCTACTCCTCCCGCAGCTTTGAGAAAACCCCAACACAAGTTATATCAAAACGTGCGGCCTGATCGGGAATCGTGAGCTATGACGTTTCTAAGACTTTCGAGTAACCATGGCGACAAAAATCGTGAAAAAGTGCCGAAAATTTCCCTATTAAAATGCATTGAAACGGCCAAAATTTGGAAAAAAACCAAGCCCGCTTTGCAGCATCACAGCGTCGTCATACTTTAACGTAGAAACGTGGTTGGAACTTTAAACGCGTCACAAGACTTGGGACTTTTCTGACCTAAGTCAAAGTTTTGATACATGTTACGGTTTTTAAACAATCGCAGTTTACGTTTTGTACTTTTTTTTTTACGTTTTCAGATTTTATAATGAGTGTGTATTGCGTGTGTGGGCGGCAGCTAGAGTGGCACACTCTAGCGAGAACCAGCAAAATTATCACCAGAAATTTCTAAACAAACTCTTCTCCTGCCCACAATTTCCAACCTACACGGACAATTTTTACATCAAAACGTTGCCATGGTTGTCGTCTAACCCTGTGTGTGTTTTCATGTTCATATGACTTGTAGTTGTTCTGAAAATCACCTCAAAGCACAGATAACTCTGGTCACAGCTCCCATAGGCTCCCATGTTAAAATGTCTGCTTTTGAGTTTTGGAAAAACCAACCCGAGGGTGATTTTAAAACTGTGATTTCTCTGTCAATTCACGCCCGTTTGTCACAAATTAAATGTGGGAGTTGCCGAAAGCCTCCTGACGCTCACAAACCAAGAATTTTATCTCTATCATCAACCGTTCTTGAAATATGACAACTTTAAAACATGCTGTTTTCTCTGTGAGAATGGGAAACAGAGGGGATTGTGAATCTCTCTCTCTCCCTCTCTGCTGTCACTCTGGCAGTTTGCCCCGCCCCCTCCTCTGCCGGCCCTGATTACACACACCTGCTGACAATTAAGCCATGTGGACTTTAAAAACTCCCTGTTCCCCTGTCAGTGCCAGTGTGTTTTCGTCCATGCCTGATCACCCAAGCTCCTCGTCACAGCCACAGAATCCTCAGGTTTTTGATCCTCTTTGTGAGTGACGTTTCTTTTTGTAAGTTTTCTTAGCATAGCCTGTTAGCTGATACCGTAGTTAAGATTTATAACCCCTTTTGTTTTCCTCCTTGGGAGAGATTTTTTGTTTGTTAATTTTCACAGCCTTTTAGGAACTCCAATCACTAGGTTTGTGACTTACCTTTTATTAGTTAGATCCAATCATTTAGATTGCATTTTGTTTTTGATCTCATTCTTAGTTAGTTAAAGATCGCAAGTCATTAGGATTGCGCTTTTGAGTTAGCTTTCGTTTTGAAGTGTTTAGAGCCGTGTTTTCCTCTGTTTGGAGAGTTTTCTGTTTAAGTTTTACATGATAACCTTAGTCTGAGTTTGTTTCCTCTTCGGAGTGATTTTTTTGTTCCGCGTTTATAGTTCCGCAACGTTTCTCTTGTAGAGCGTTGCGCTCGCCATTTGTTATAGGCTTTCATAGCCACGCTTTTGTTTTTCCTCAGTAAAGAGGACCTGCCTTGAGAATTGTTTGCGAGTGCCAATAAAGACAATTAAAAGGCCTCTGCGTCTGAGTCCTCTCTGATCCGTTTTGTTATCTCCTTTTAAAACTTGGTGTTTTAAAGGGTGATTCCACCGAAATACCACTCTGTCTAAATGCTTTTAAAGGTTCAATCCACATGTTCAGATTTTATAACGCAGGTGTTCGGAAGGGGGAGGGGGCATCAGGGAGTGGGAGGGGTTATGAGTTATTCTCTTTTAAAGGGTGATTCCACCAAAATACCACTCAATCCTTTACCAGCACAAGTCCTGCAAGCGACGACACATGCCGCAAGAACTGCAGGCACACTCGAAATTTCGGCACGGAATTGCGGAAATCTAGTGTTTAAATTGCACCCACTATTAAGTACTCAGTGTAAGCGATATTCAGAATACACACTTGGTGAGATATAACAGGTGGAAAGGTATAAACAGTGCTGCATATTAAACATCAAACTTAAGAAAATAAAGAGAAACTACAAAAGAAAAATATGTGTATATATGAAAAGGTAAACGCTTAAATTTAAATCCTACAGTCTGAGCATTTTTTGTTAACCTTTTCACAGCTGTTTTGTTTGCCTCCCCAGGGAGTGATTTGTGTTTCAACTTTTTCATAGTCCCCGATCACACGATATATTTCTCCATTTGGAGAAAATTTTTTGTTGCATTTGCTTTGTTAATTTTCGTAGTACTTTGCTTTATTACTCTGATCAGGGCAACTTTGGTTATTAATAAAATAACCTTCTCTGCATCTGAGTCCTGTTTCGAGTCTCGGTCTGACACTGAGAGACATATTCCAAATAAATTAAGCTTTGTATCTCACCTAATTCAGAATATCTTAAACTGAATTTATAGTGCTTATCACTATTTCCATAAAATTTTATTTTTACAATCATTTTGCCTTTCCCTCAAAGGTGCAGCGATTGTCTTCCCGAGAAATGGTTCTGTGGCGACTTTTTTCTTTTCGTGACTGACTTTCATTGATAGTGACAGTATCCACAGAATAGTTCTTGTCCTCTGAAAAGCAAAGGCCAACGTTACACTTACTGCATTGTGTGTTATTGCAGTGTCTGCAGCGTCCTCTCCCTGTCATGTGCAACTTGGTCCTTGTGTCCATCCAATGGCAGGTGTGCACATCTCATGGATGGTCTCTTCTGAGAATTCAGAGGGCATTTAATACAAATAATCGGATGAGAGATGTGTCAATCCTGATTCCTGAAGTCCCATACCTTCTGGATTTTTTCCAGGACTAATATTTTCCAGGGGCCATTGGGACCGCTTACAGACCACTCAGTTATATTGTTGCGCTCTAGGGGCCACTCAGGGTTGTTCAGTGGCTATTTGGGTACCTTGCAGACGACTGAGAAGGCCATAAAATGCATCTGTATTTTGGCCCACCCAGAATTTATGAGGGGTTTTTGGGGAGCCTTGTAGACCACGAAATTGGTTACATGAAGCATTTTTATTCTGGGGGACATGCAGGTTCACTGTTGGTCCCTAGAGTCACTCTTGCGGCCCTTAGAAAGCACTGCAGACAAATCCAATGCATTTTAAATGACTAGACCCTGTGGGCCCAAGATTCATATTGTTAGGGTCTAATAAAGATAAACTGGGTGATACTGAGAGATTGGCCTCCAGAGTCTTGATCAGTGCCCCCTGGTGCCCAAAAATGCAACTACCATGAATAACTGCATACTTGGATACTGGCACTGCGATATTGGCTTACTGGCAAAATGGTCCCAATACACATGAATGGATGGCAGGCCCAACATAGTAAATGTTGTGAAAGAAATTCAACTTTTAGGTAAAACCGGGCAAAAAAGGCCAACTTCTCATGAAAAAACCCTAACCCTAACCCTGACCCTTGGGCTGAAGTGGGGGAGGGGGGTTTGTATCCCGACCCCCTCCCCCACCCAGCCCCTAATCCTAACCTCTCTACCCCTCCTCCTGTCACTGACCCCCAACCGAATTCTGTTCGATTCGGGGCCAGTGCGGGCTCCCCCTACCCCAGCCCCAACCCTAACCCAGGGGCTCCCAAGCCCCTCCCTAACCCTAACCCTAACCCGGTTGGAATTGGAGGCAGCCCGGACCCCAGACAGAACCCCCCTGACCACACACCACAATCCGACCACACCCTGACTGACCCGACACGACTGATACCTTTTATTTCCACCTTCTCCCATAGAACCACAGGACTCCACCGGACCATCAAAAATAACTTTTCTATTTTACAGCAGCAACCAGCCTTCCATAACCACAGACCCATCTCAGCTTACAGGAGAAACCGGAATTTACACAACATACTCACGCAATCCAAATTCTCCGATCACATACCCCAACTTCATTCAGAACACTCCACCCACTACAAACATAGAAAATTCATTCATAATCCACACAGCAGTACAGCATATCCAACACTGGGCACTTTCTCTCTCAACACCACAAACGTCATCTACATCATCACCTGCAAAACCTGCAATAGACACTACATAGGCGAAACACAACATTCCATACTCACCCGTTTAAAACAACACCTGTACAACATTGGGGAAGGCAGACTTCAGACTCCACTGGTCAGCCATTTCCAACACCACTCCCCCACTCATCTCATCATCTCCGGCCTGGAGAACAACGACCACTGGACCATCGGGCAGAGAAAGAGGGCGGAAAGGATTTGGATCCACAGGCTGGGGACCACCACGCCAGGGGGTCTTAATGCAGATTAGACCACATCTTACTGCTTCCCCCTGACGTGGTCGTCCCCTCTTGACCCACTTTTTACAGCCGTTTGGGGCTCTGGAATCCCCCTAGTTTTAAACATATACTTGTTTTAACAGAACTTTCACTCCCTCAGGCAGGACGGCATCAAACCCAAAACAAAAAGTTAAGTAAGTTCAAATTATTTTATACATTTTTTAGATTAAAACAATTATTTTACAGCGTATTTAAATTCTTACTCATTTTATCCACTCATTTACTTTATATTAAACATTCTTAATCATCTTTTATTCAACTAAGATTGATTTTAAGCTTGTTTATTTTATTTATTTTTTTCATACTTTTTATTATTCAATGTTTACTCACCCCTATACTTGAGATGCCGTCCTCCCCGGGGCCCCATGCGGCCGAGACTGGAGTTGAACCCGGGTCGCCCACATGAAGGCCGGCGTTATTGCCACGGCACCACCACTCCACAGATCCTTTTCCCCTCTTTTAATTTTAAATATAAATTTTATACTGTTCATACTTACCTTCCCCACAGCACTTACCTTCCACCCACCTGACGGCGACCTAGATTCGACTCCAGTACTCCTCAAATTAATGATTAGGCTTATTCTAAAAAATTATAAAATAAAATGAATACAGTGGGCGCCCTCTTCCTGCCCGGGGCTCTGCCTGGGGATCGAACCCTGGTCTCCCGGCTGGCAGACCTGGACTGGATCACCATCGCCACATACCGGATCAGTAGGCCTGTGCACATAAAATGGACCCTCCATAACCTCTAACCCCAACCCGAACCCCAACCCTTACCCAGCCCGTGCCACTGATCTGGTCACCCACCCTATCTGCAACCTGGACAAAAAGAACGAAAAAGAGTATCATCATAAACACCTACCTGAACTGTGCTCCATCTTCTTCCACAAAATCGTCGGCATCTTGGATGGCTCTCAGCCTGGGGTCCGTGGGGCTTGAACCCGGGCCTCCTGGGTGCAGGTCCGTGGCCCAACCAGTGGACCACAAGCAAACAGGTACAGCATCACACCTTTCCCATCTCAGTATAAATACTCACCACCACACCCTTTGAATACATCCAATCACCGACTTTCCCTCCAGAATGCCCCTATAACAACCCATCTTAGGCACACACTAGTCCTTTCCCTCCGAATATTTAATTTACACCACACCTCGACCAATCCCATTACACCACATCACTCAAACAGACACTTGGGGGAGGGACTTTGTCTCCCCCCCTCAACTGTCAAATACCAAATGTTTGTCACTCTCTGGTATCCCTCTGAGGAAGCAGTACTTCTGCGAAACGTCAGGGAACCTGGACTACTCCTATACTCTAGGCCCGTCCTCTTTTTTATTGAGCGAGTGATTTTACTCTTTTTAACCTTTTTATTTGGCTTTTATAGAGTATTTTACTCTTTTTAACTAAATTTTTAAACCTAATAAAGTTTGGTTTTTAAACTGGAGGTGGAGGGCTCTGCCAGCCTGACCCGGATAAGACTAACAACAACAAAGTCTGAGTTTTTAACAGCACCTCCTGGACCATCTGCGGCTGAGACTCTACTCTGGGACGACCAAATCTACATCTACGGCAACTAAGGTAAGAGCCTTCCACCACCATGCCACACTTCCACAGAGACGGGCCTACACATAGGAGTACACCTGAGAGTGACAGACATTCCACACCACAACCACAACCACTGATGTCCTTAAGAATACATACACTTACAGGACAACACATAGACACACACACACACACACACAACACTCCACTCACTCACCCACCCGATGCAGAAACAAGACACATTGCCAAACAACTGTTTAAACTCATTCAGGCCACACACCACAAACACATTATGGACACTGCAGTTTCAACCGGCACCTTCCCACCAGGGATGAACAGACAAGTACAACGCCTTACAGACTTTATCAAACCATCCACACCCACTACAGCCACTTACAACAAAATACACAACAACACAACCCGCTGGATGCAGAACACAATGCTTATCTTACAGGACCATTATCATACAACAATAACCTCTCTTCTCTCCACACCCCTTAATCCCCTGGCCCTTCAAATTGCCACTGGTTGGGCCAGGAAACGCTATGGCCCCAGGCTGATGCAGCAAACACTGCATTCAGTCCACCAACAACTACAGTCTCTACCACAACAAACCAGAACCACCCTCCATACTGCCCCCCCACCCCAGCACCGAAGCAGAAATAACCTGGACCTCACCCTCTTTACAATCCCTGAAGAAGACAGTCACTTCCCCAATCTTCCACCATCCCAGGCTCCCCAGAGACTCACAATCTATCAAGGCACCAACTCAACCACTGGAAATTCACCCTCCACTCCCACCTACGCCAGCCGACAGCCATCCAGGACTCCCCCCATGACAGACTTTTTCCCACCAAGCCATAAACCAGTCCAGAAGCCAGCCAGACGCACAGGCCCCATCATACCTCCACACCGGCAGAACCACCAAATCACCCGGCTACCCACCCCCGAACCTACCACCCACATCATTAACCCGGCAATAGAACCCGACCCAGCACCTGCTACCTCTACCCCGCTGCCCCAGAGGACGAAGAAGGTCACCTGGGGCCCCATCTCCACCAGGACCGACATCACAACCACAGCCCCTGCCTCACCCATATCCCCCATACTCCCCCTAACCCCACCAACAACCTCCCAGCCCAAGTCGCCGATCACACAACCCCCCTTCACCCCGGCCAACATAAAAAACACCCAGTTAGAAGTTAAGGTCCAGATCCACACCCCCAAGCCACCTGCCCGGAAACCCACACAGGCCCCAGAACTGTTATCCATTTCACTCAATAGCACCACTAATGTTTCTACTATCATTTCAGATAACATCTCTCCATTTTCCTCCCAGATAGATGATGCTGGCGTCCCGGACCAGTCGGCGGTGCAGTTGTCCCCACCTCCCCTAAAAAACACACATGTGGAACAGGCAACGATGACAACCGGGTCCGTTGAAGTCTATTCAGACCAAAACGCCCCTACTGAGCCCTCCACTCATCTACCCAGGGGGACGACACTGCCCGCCGAGGAAGTCCGGGACGCTGGCTCATCAGCACCCCCGGTCCCCCACGACAGTGTTCCCCCATCATCGCCTCCCCCCTCCCCCCACCCCAACCCAGTAATAACACCGCCCCCAGCTCCCTGTCCACCCATGGCCTCTAGCCCCCTTTTAGATCACCCCACCTTCCCCCTCACCCCTCCAGCTGCTGCATCATCCCTCCATCGTCCCAACTACCACATCGCCCGCCCCAACAGAAAAATCCAGGATTGGTCCTTCAAACCCAGGAGGCCAATCCTGATCCTCGGAGACTCCAACATCAACCGCATCCCCGCCCACACCAACCCGCTCATTCAATTGGACAGTTACCCCGGGGCCAATACTTACCACTTCCTCAAAATCTGTGAAAAAACGATACCAAACCCGGACACCAAGATCGTCATCATTGCAATTGGTATCAATAATAAAGACCAGGACCCCAGGCAGACCTCCATCAAACAGTTCAAGGCACTGTTTAGGCTGCTGAAGTCTGTCTTCCCCACGGCAGACATCTATTTCCCAGTCATCAACTTCTCCCCCAACCTCACCCCCACCCAACAGAATAACATCACTACAATCAATAACAACATGGTCACTCACTTCCCATTCCTAACCGAAATACCTCACGACACTTTTTTTACAGAAAAGGACAATATTCACTGGCCCCCCAAAACGGCCAAACTCATCTTTAACAACTGGTGTGCACAATTAAATTTATAGTCTCACCCAAAACCAAACTGGCCCCCGACTCACGACCAGACTTCACCATCCCCCGACTACTACAGACACCTGCCAGTAGCCCAAACCTGGGGTGGAACTCATCCAACAATATCTGCAACCTCTCCACATTATTCACCCCCTCACAGATACAGCTACAGCTCTTGGAGAGGGGTTTATCATTCATCCCACGCCCAACAACCTACGACTGGGAGGAACTTCAAAGGGACCTACACAAATATCACAGACGCATCAAATTACTCGACTACTTCCACCCACATTCTGACTTCACACCCTCACAGTTCTCCCACCCCTCACACTGGGAACCAGACTGGACCACCCTCGACAATAAAACACACACACTCATACATACAGATAGGAAATCATTACAGCGCTTTCGGCCCCCGACAGATGTCCCAGACAATCTGTCGGGGGCCGAACGCAAAGCACTCACAATACTTAAAAATAACCCAAACATTATAATAAAACCAGCGGACAAGGGCTCCAAAATCGTAATCATGGACAGACAACAATACCGGACAGAAGCTTACAGACAACTACACAATACACTATACTATAAACCTCTTGACAGTAGCATTCAGCCCCAGACTCAGACCAAACTCCGGACCATTATACAGACCCTCTACAACAAAAAATTCATCTCATCTAAACAAAGATTTTACCTCTTCGGACCAGAACACCCTCGACCCCGCTATTTCTACCTACTGCCAAAAATACATAAGGAACCCCAGACCTGGACTATTCCCTTTGAAGTTCCTCCCGGCAGACCCATAGTCTCAGATTGCAACAGCACCACTTACAAAATCACAGAATACATTGACCACTTTCTTGGACCCCTCTCCACCACACACCCCAGTTACATCAAGGACACTTACCACTTCCTGGACATAGTCAGATCCATGGCTGTCCCCCATCAGGCACACCTCTTCACAATAGATATCAGCAACCTCTACACCAACATCAACACAACCCTGGGCCTACAAGTCATCTCCTCCATCTTCAAAAAACACCCTGACAAAGACCGACCGGACTCTGAATTATTACAACTACTGGAACTCTGCCTCAATAACAACGACTTTCTCTTCAATAACCAATTTTACCTTCAGGTCCACGGGACAGCCATGGGTCAACGATTTGCACCGTCATATGCCAACATTTACATGAGCGAGTGGGAGCGAGAAGCACTGGCCAAGTGTCCCCTGCAACCCACCATATACCTCCGCTTCCTGGACGACATCTTCGGCATCTGGCCTCACGACATCACCCACTTCCCGGAATTCATAAACATCCTGAATAACCACCACTCCTCCATAAAAATCACACATACCCTAGACCCACACACAGTTAACTTTTTAGACACAACAGTATTCTTCCGGACCATAAACACCACTTACAAAACAATAGAAACAAAAGTATATTTCAAACCCACAGACACACACGCACTATTACACAAATCCAGCTATCACCCCAAACATACATTTAAAGGCATCGTCAAATCCCAAATCATCCGTTTTCACCGCATCTGCTCCATGTCACCAGACTTCCACCAGGCCACCAGTACCCTCTTCCACAGTCTCCGCAACAGAGGGTACTCCAAACGCTTCTTAAGAACCATCAAATCCACAACCTTGGCCTCTCTCGCTCTAGCTCGCTCCACCCACCCACCCCAGGTCACTGGCTCCGGACTGCCTCCACCTCCTCCGCCTAACCCTAACCCCCTTCCCCCTCCTTATCCCACCCCCATCCCTCACCCTAATCCTAACCTTAACCCAGGGACGGGGATGGGGGAGGGGGGTCTTTATCACAACCCCCTCCCCCACCCTAACCCTAACCCTGACCCTTGGGCTGAAGTGGGGGAGGGGGGTTTGTATCCCGACCCCCTCCCCCACCCAGCCCCTAATCCTAACCTCTCTACCCCTCCTCCTGTCACTGACCCCCAACCGAATTCTGTTCGATTCGGGGCCAGTGCGGGCTCCCCCTACCCCAGCCCCAACCCTAACCCAGGGGCTCCCAAGCCCCTCCCTAACCCTAACCCGGTTGGAATTGGAGGCAGCCCGGACCCCAGACAGAACCCCCCTGACCACACACCACAATCCGACCACACCCTGACTGACCCGACACGACTGATACCTTTTATTTCCACCTTCTCCCATAGAACCACAGGACTCCACCGGACCATCAAAAATAACTTTTCTATTTTACAGCAGCAACCAGCCTTCCATAACCACAGACCCATCTCAGCTTACAGGAGAAACCGGAATTTACACAACATACTCACGCAATCCAAATTCTCCGATCACATACCCCAACTTCATTCAGAACACTCCACCCACTACAAACATAGAAAATTCATTCATAATCCACACAGCAGTACAGCATATCCAACACTGGGCACTTTCTCTCTCAACACCACAAACGTCATCTACATCATCACCTGCAAAACCTGCAATAGACACTACATAGGCGAAACACAACATTCCATACTCACCCGTTTAAAACAACACCTGTACAACATTGGGGAAGGCAGACTTCAGACTCCACTGGTCAGCCATTTCCAACACCACTCCCCCACTCATCTCATCATCTCCGGCCTGGAGAACAACGACCACTGGACCATCGGGCAGAGAAAGAGGGCGGAAAGGATTTGGATCCACAGGCTGGGGACCACCACGCCAGGGGGTCTTAATGCAGATTAGACCACATCTTACTGCTTCCCCCTGACGGGGTCGTCCCCTCTTGACCCACTTTTTACAGCCGTTTGGGGCTCTGGAATCCCCCTAGTTTTAAACATATACTTGTTTTAACAGAACTTTCACTCCCTCAGGCAGGACGGCATCAAACCCAAAACAAAAAGTTAAGTAAGTTCAAATTATTTTATACATTTTTTAGATTAAAACAATCATTTTACAGCGTATTTAAATTCTTACTCATTTTATCCACTCATTTACTTTATATTAAACATTCTTAATCATCTTTTATTCAACTAAGATTGATTTTAAGCTTGTTTAATTTATTTTATTTATTTTTTTCATACTTTTTATTATTCAATGTTTACTCACCCCTATACTTGAGATGCCGTCCTCCCCGGGGCCCCATGCGGCCGAGACTGGAGTTGAACCCGGGTCGCCCACATGAAGGCCAACGTTATTGCCACGTCACCACCACTCCACAGATCCTTTTCCCCTCTTTTAATATAATTTTATACTGCTTATACTTACCTTCCCCACAGCACTTACCTTCCCACCCACCTGACGGCGACCTGGATTCGACTCCAGTACTCCTCAAATTAATGATTAGGTTTATTCCAAAAATTATAAAATAAAATAAAATGAATACAGTGGGCGCCCTCTTCCTGCCCGGGGCTCTGCCTGGGGATCGAACCCTGGTCTCCCGGCTGGCAGACCTGGACTGGATCACCATCGCCACACACCGGATCAGTAGGCCTGTGCACATAAAATGGACCCTTCATAACCTCTAACCCCAACCCGAACCCCAACCCTTACCCAGCCCGTGCCACTGATCTGGTCACCCACCCTATCTGCAACCTGGACAAAAAAGAACAAAAAGGAGTAGCATCATAAACACCTACCTGAACTGTGCACCATCTTCTTCCACAAAATCGTCGGCATCTTGGATGGCTCTCAGCCTGGGGTCCGTGGGGCTTGAACCCGGGCCTCCTGGGTGCAAGTCCATGGCCCAACCAGTGGACCACAAGCAAACAGGTACAGCATCACACCTTTTCCAACTCAGTATAAATACTCACCACCACACCCTTTGAATACATCCAATCACCGACTTTCCCTCCAGAATGCCCCTATAACAACCCATCTTAGGCACACACTAGTCCTTTCCCTCCGAATATTTAATTTACACCACACCCCGACCAATCCCATTACACCACATCATCCAAACTGACACTTGGGGGAGGGACTTTGTCTCCCCCCCTCAACTGTCAAATACCAAATGTTTGTCACTCTCTGGTATCCCTCTGAGGAAGCAGTACTTCTGCGAAACGTCAGGGAACCTGGACTACTCCTATACTCTAGGCCCGTCCTCTTTTTTATTGAGCGAGTGATTTTACTCTTTTTAACCTTTTTATTTGGCTTTTATAGAGTATTTTACTCTTTTTAACTAAATTTTTAAACCTAATAAAGTTTGGTTTTTAAACTGGAGGTGGAGGGCTCTGCCAGCCTGACCCGGATAAGACTAACAACAACAAAGTCTGAGTTTTTAACAGCACCTCCTGGACCATCTGCGGCTGAGACTCTACTCTGGGACGACCAAATCTACATCTACGGCAACTAAGGTAAGAGCCTTCCACCACCATGCCACACTTCCACAGAGACGGGCCTACACATAGGAGTACACCTGAGAGTGACAGACATTCCACACCACAACCACAACCACTGATGTCCTTAAGAATACATACACTTACAGGACAACACATAGACACACACACACACACACACAACACTCCACTCACTCACCCACCCGATGCAGAAACAAGACATATTGCCAAACAACTGTTAATAGAAGCATTTCTTCTCCCACTCTGAGACGATTGAAAGATTGTCAGAGATGCAAACTGAAGAACAGTTCCCATTTTTTTTTTTATTAGAAATTAATTCAGCACAGTCTTACACAAAAAAGAAGACAGATACCCAGGTCCTCAGAGATTCATCACAAGTGTTCTTGTCTGAAGAGTCACTGCAACACATCGTACACCACAGAAGAATGAGGCAAGCCCCCACATTTACTGACTTTATGGGCTCCATTTTAGCACACGGTCTAAAGTAGTACATTTAAACCATGTCCACATCACTTTTTTGTAGTTTGAAAAAGGGTCACAGCGGCAAGTGTATTGTTCAAAGGGATTGTGTTTAGCCTATTAAATATAATATGAGTGTTTGGGTGTCACTAAGAATAAATCAATCACAGTGCTATCTCCCATTCCCTTTAAAAGCCAAGTGCATCTGCACCTTGGCTGATTTCTATTAAGATGGCGAATTTTCCAGACAGTAAGAGAGTGCTTCTATGCAGAGGAAACAAATTTGCTGAAGCTCATGTGCAATATAAGAGTGTCCCGGCAGAACAATCTTTGAGCAAAAGGCAAGCAGCGAACATACTTGTGTAGGATCATTTTGGATGCACTTCAATTTCTCGGTCGGCTAATGACGGCAAGCTAACCTCTACAAAATCCAATAACTTACAGACTGAAAAAATACAGCAAGTCACGAGAAGTTCCGTCTCATATGAAAAACATACAATACAAATTGCGTACCATCAGCTGTGGCCTGTTGCAGTGGCAATTTATTGTTTGCAGTTCCAGACCAGGCTAAACAACAAGGTTTTGTTAATCCTGCTGCTCAATCCGTTCAGTTCCCCATCACTGTCAACATGTGATTCAATGTTATTTTAATTCTTATATGGATTTCATAACGACTGATATTCGTATTGCCGTCAGAGGTTTGATCAAAACATTTATGTAATACTATTGCGGCCGTTGAGATGACTATAAATGGCTGAGGTTGCAGAGGTGGTTTCAATTAAGTCAGAAACAAGGACTGTGGACAGTGATTTAGATGATGACGCTCCTGACAAGTACGTGCATGAGATGTATTGATTATCTGGTGGTGGTATCCAAAATTCAGCTTCACACAGCAAAAGGCAGTGAACTCACCACAGAGGGACTATGTTTTCTTTTATTATATTCAAATGGAGATGTGGAAAATCTAAATAAAATGCATGATTTGCCACACTATCCAAACTGTGTGCGATATCTTTGGATATCAACGAACAGGTGCAGAAGCTTTGTAGAAATGTTATCTTCAATTCAGCTGACTTTAATACAGGCCACAACTCTCACAACAACTGCATGCAGCGGACCGCAATGACTTCTACTGCCATAAGCTGCTATAGCACACACACGTCACTCTATAACAATATTAATCACAGAAGATCGTGCTAAATTTAAGAAGATTGTCACAATGTGTTTTCACAAAACACATTCCCTTCCATTGCCGCAGTAGAAAAACTCATGTTGCGTTACAGCATTTCCTCATGTGATTGGACCGAACACATGAGAGGCAACTCTTTAAAACTGCAAAATATGACGATTTCAGTGGCGCAGTGGTAAGCGAGGAGCTCATTTGCAAAAACAAATAACTACTATGAAACAACAAAGTGTTTTATTTTTAGCATACCCGTTTAGTTACATGGAATTTGAGCATAGTCAAAAGGCACCAACCTCAGTTTAAAGTTTACGTAAAACGGTACAGAATGGTATAAAAACAGTTTTTATGCTCAAGTGAGCTGTGTAAGAATTTACATTAAGCTACTTATGCAATTATCTGGCAGGCTTTTCCAAGCGTTTCGCCTCTTCATACGTTTCTCTCTCGCTTGGCGACACGTGTCCTCTCCATGTCTTCATCGGTAAATCTGTGATCGACCTCAGGGTCTACTTCAAAAAGCACTTTCCAGGACAAGCCGCACCTTCTCATCCTGGGTTTGATGTTTTCGCAACAGACTAATCCAGGGTAACCTCGCAGTTGTATAGGCTAAGGCCAGAGAATCTTCCCCAGAGCCATAACCACACTGAACATGGACATGCACTGACCATCCTACCTCTACCACATACTCTCACACATTCTGGCATGTGCAATACTACATTTCATCCTGAAATGCTTATTTATTTAATAATTTACTCCACACTATGCAATACTTATATACTGTGCACTACTTATATTGTATATACAGATTTTTATCCTGCTTAAATTACATTCCAACTGTGCAATATCTGTATTTTTAAATGGTACCCTGCTAAAATCACTTTCATACTGTGTAAATGTTTATATTTCTATTTCTATATACTGCAAAATTACATTTCACTCTGTGATATTTATATTCTATATGCTGCTAAAATCATATCTCACACTGTGATATTTATATTTCTATATTTCATATACTGTTAAAAAAAAAAAAATACACTTCACACTGTGGAAATAGTCTTATTTATTATTTTTTATACCCTGCTATGGGTCACGTCTCATAGAAATGCACTTTTTATATTTAAACCCTGATACAGACCTGCTATTTCATATTGTGCAATAAGAATTTGATGGCTGTATATCCTTTTAATGTAGTACGCTGCAACTGAAAACCCACCTCACGTTAACTAGGGTCACTTTTTCTTTTTAATGTCCTTGACCCATACACTGGTTGTTGTTGTTGTTGTTGTTATTGTTCTTCGTTGTTAGCTGTATGCACTTTCAAGGTGAAGTCAAGTAAATCTCGTTGTACAACTTGTATAATGACAATAAAGGCATTCTATTCTATTCTATTCTAAAAAGAATGAGCCTTTTGCATTTACACAGGCTTCTAGCTAGCGCATGGTAGTGTATCGGCCCGTTCCGCTGTGATTTGCAGCCGACACGCAAAATTGGGACCGTTTCGCTAATTTTCAATCAGCGTAACGGTATTTTGACTATATTAACTTGTGTAATAATGCCAGATCAAATGTTCAAAAAAACGTTGTTTTGGGACCAAGCTCCAAAATGAAAACCATCCCCAGCAGCGTCACGCTTTCCATTAGATTCCAAGAACTAACCATGACGTTAGCATAACCATATCTGGAAGGCCGGGCTGGGGCAACTGGACGGCTGCTTGCAGAAGTGCATCAATTTCATCGACATAAACAACTGTACAAGAGTGTTATCTCTGTGATTGGGTTGTCTCTGAGTTTAAATATCTTGTGTCAAGGTCATTTGTGAAGGTATTAAAATGACTCAAGAATATAACATGGTGTAAAAAGAACAATGTTCCACTTTGGGTAGAACCCTGATTTACATCAAGTGTGGGTCTTCTCTACCGAGGCTGGACCACCATGTTTTAATGGCCAAACTAAACATCTTTTGTTTAGTTTTGATGCAAAATGGAGGCTACAAGAGTTCTCCAACACACCTGGAAGTGAAGGGTGAGGCGCCATTTAATGGCTATTAAAAAGGTTATGTGAAGTCTTTGGTTGTGAATATAATTGCTTTGGGTGTGTGAATGCATGTCTTGGACGTGTATATGCACACTTCCAGGGTGTATGTGAATGACTTGGGTGCGTAAACAAGCAGTGTGTACATGCATGTCTTGTGACTGATGGAGGATTTTGATGTACATGTGCACATTCATGTGCACCGGCTTCACACAGTGCATTCATCCCCTCTTACAGCCAGCGCTTTCAAAGCACTGAATTTGTTGGAAAACCATTTAAGTATTTGCATTATGTTCACACACATCTATCCAAAGAGCCACAGTGGCTCACTCTTACACAAAGTCTTACAAATAAACATTGACCTTGCTTGTCTGAATGCGCAACGAGTCACAGACACAAATGCATTATGTGGTAAATATAATTTATAAGGCAATATTATTTAAATAATTCACGTGCGCTTAGTAAAAGCTTCAGTCAAGAAAGAGTGAACAAGGTCAAGGAGAAAGCATCAGGAATTAGGGAGACTGCCAGTGAATAGATAACACAGCCAAGGATGAAACAGTTCCTCCAGCAAAGAGGAGACTGAGACAATGACTGAGCTGCAGATGTTTACAAGCACAACAAGACAAACAACAAACAAAAGTATCCAACGCCCTGTCCAGCGACACGTGTTTACTTCTAGTGAAACCAACAAACTTGTGAAGTGGGGTGTTACCTTTTCGACGCTTCGTTTTCAGGGTGTTCGTTCCTCTTTACGGCTGACACAACAGCCACTTTTCCAAGGCTTCAAAGTCTCTCGTGCCGTTGGGAAGCCGCAGAGCTAACACAGGTGTGTTGAGCTTGACGTTTCGCGTGTGTTCCTCAAATATTAGCTTGCTAACTCCTTCCCGTTCTTCTCGCGTGTTCCCTCAGCACAGTTCCCACGTTTCTTCCACGTTCTCCCACGCACGGCGCGACACACTGACCCCTACATGACCTTTAGCCTTACCGCAAACTTTTTTTAATAAAGAAATCCAATCCGAACCAACTTTATTTATAACGTGTTTCAAAAACAATGACAAAAGCTGAAAAAAAATCATCATAATAAAACATATAATAAAATTGTGTAATACATAAATAAATCCGATCCAACTTTATTTATAAAGCACTTTAAAAACAGCTGAAGGGAAAAAAACATCAGACCTAAAAACAAACAATTAGACATACAATAAAATACTGTAGAATATATAAATGAGTGAACACGCTTGTGAAGAAACCCAGCCTTCATGATTCCACCTTTTTCAAAATATATGCACTAAATGATGTTAAAACAAGACAAACTGAAGTGTATTTCCACACAGAGCACATGGGGGCCTAGATTGTTGCTTGAATTTCTAATTTTTTATCAAAACATTAGCTGTTATAAGGTTGAAGTTATACCTTTGCTCGTCCCAAATGGAAAATTCTAATGTTTAAAAGGGAATAATGTGACATTTTTTATTCATATGGCCCATATCTGGCACAGATAAGTTACACCAAACTGGACCAGTGTCCTTAAGGATAAAAGTCCAGTCCCAGAGCCATCTCCATCTTTTTTTTTTCCATTCCTTTTTGCATCTGGCCCAGTGCAAACAGGAGGCTAATTATGTTGTTGTTTCTCCCATGAGTGTGGTCCACGCCAGATTTGGCGCAGTTTTTAATGAGCATGAGGTCCAAATGACACCATGCACTCCATATTAACTGCACACAGTCTGCACCAGGAGCACTTCTAAAACAGGGAAACATGAATCTTCTGGACAGACACTGATGACTGTATGGTAATTCTATACTATAAACAGCAAGCACCTACCTTTTCTTAGAGCAATGACTGGAAACGAGGGAAACACGGAGGCAACGGTCTCCGTCCAAATATGACAACCAAATGATTTTGCTTCAGGAGACTTATGAGTCGCCTCAGAGCTTTATTATCATCAAGTACTTGTTGGAATGTCCTTGTTGTGCCGCAACATTAATACACAGCTATTTTGATTAACAGTGCAATGTTTTCACGTGATTTCATAAGGGCAATCCCTGAAATGAGAAATTAGGAAACAAAGTCACCAGAGGAAGATGTGTTTTATTTCATTTAAAATAGAATAAAAAAAAAATAGTTGCCTTTCAGTCCCATTGCCAAATGAACCCTTTCATCTCACCTGTAATGAGAAATGTGCTTGGCAATGTTATTTGCACATATTGTCATCATGTCAACCGCAACTATTACGTCAAATTCACAATGTATGACAGTGTTGCTGAATAGATATTCTAATACAGCCGGGCAGAATAGGCAGGCATTTTAAAAATGGTGACAGGCAAATAAATGAGCACAGAAGTCTATCTACCTGAGATAGAAAGGACCCAAGCGTTAATGAAGAGGGAAATGAGTGAACGAGTGCGTGAGTGAGCGAGACAGCTAGTGCGTGGGCGTTCGAGGTAGAGAGTGTGTGACTGAGCAAGCAAGTGAGAGAGTCTGCGCCTCGACAGAGCTTCCTATCAGCATTAGGGGAAAAGATAGTTAGGCATAAAGACCACATGTCAATTGGTCCTAATTGAGAGTTTTCCCTTCAGTCTCTGCTTGCTTCTGGCACATTGCCACTGTAGGGCCTGTTGGGAGAATGCTAGGTTCATGTCACTGAGAAAACAAGAGCAATGGATGACAAGGGGAGCATATAGGAGGTTGCTTCTCAGCCAGCCCACTGACTTGAGGCTGATGTTTCTCCCACACTTGAAGAAATTAACTAGCAAACTTAGCTGCAAATGGCTCCAGTCTGGAGGCACTTTAAGGTCACAAACTTGTGCTTTGCTTGGCCAAATACGTGGTCAAAATAATCAGTCAATAATCATTTTTGGGTCGATTTCTATTTAGCTGCTACACAATTATTAACTTAATATTTAAACTAGGGACGGCACAATGCCACCAAGTATCTGCCGATACCAACATCAGTCAGATCCAGTCAATTTAGACCAGAGACCTCAAACGTCACGATATCATGAGTTATATCTGTATGTTATTTATATTAAAAGATTCATTTTGCATCATAAATACATTTATAATGTGAACTATTTTCCGTTCCGTATCAAAAGAAACACTTTCGCTTTGAAATTATATGAAATATGATCATAACAAGTATTATTGTTAGACTATGTTTCACTATTTTTCCTACTCACCACACTAGACGCTCCGTGTCCCCCGGGTCATTTGAGTTTGAGACCCCTGTTTTAGACCTTTTAAACTGCGGAGCTGTTAACAACAAATGTGTGTCATTTCAAGCTATTTCAAAGACATAATTCTCCAACTGTGTAACAAACCCACAACATGACTCAGCTTAAATGCTGTCGCTGACTTTTATGTACACTTTTACAGTCTGTGCATAGTGAAGCAGGTGATATGTGATTTGTGGATTGTATCTGATTTTAAATATTTGACTGATATCCAATCCAGAGATTTTGACCAGTATTCCTAATTTAAACTTAATTCACCCTCATTTAATCAGCAGTGCTCCCACTAATGTTACTATGTTTCATACTATAAATATGAGGAATGATTTGTTTGCTGGTTAGACGTCAACAAAAAGGTTATTTTCCCAAACAGATCTTCTATCTCATCCGAGGCTTACTTTCTGTTGCCAGTAGGGGGCACAAATACCCTTATTCTGTCCAGGGTGTACCTGGGATTGGACGATAAAGTGGTATGGATGGATGGATGGATGGATGGAGTAGTCCATCAAATGTTCAACACAAGTAATTTCAGGCCCTAACAGCGGCTTGAAAAACTATAGGGTCCTTGCACCACTCGATGCTCAAGCTCTAATAATAAAAAGTAACAAATCATGACAAGTACATTTTCATGCTTGAGGCATATGAAAATTAAGTAAACACCCTCCTGACCAAACATTATTGCCTTTTTCTAGCTATTTTTCACCAATGAT
>NW_025321069.1:0-9443 GCF_019176455.1 Solea senegalensis | reverse complement strand
ATAGAAAACACAAGTGACCTCATCCTGCCGACACATCATGTGACCACGAGAGGGCGGACTCTGTGCAGTGACCAATCAGCGCTTAAGAGCCCAGATTCAAAACTTCTCGTGGTAATACACACACTGGTGAAAAATTCAATTACAACGAAACAGAAGTCTGGTTTGGATTAGATTACAAAAACAACTTCCGGTGTTATGCGTTAAATAGAATAGTACTTTTTTTGCGAAAACTAGAAGAAATGTATCCAAATTTAAATGATTATTTTTATCAACATTTTCAACTCTGGCAGACAAAACACTGAATAAAATAAACTTAATCTTCTGTATAAAAAACATAAAAAGGCTTTGGAGACCAGTGTATAATCCCTTGTTTTCGGCGCCTGGTTTTTAAATTTGTTTTGTTGATACGGTCGCAGGAGACTTTTCCCCAATTTAACTACAGTTTAACTGCTACTAACCAAGTGTTTACATAACATTACGCTTTCAAATGAAGTTACCAAACATCTCTGAAAATGTATTTGTTTACAGGAATAGCTGTAAAGTTCGGGCTTTGTTAACTTTCTACAGCAGTCACAACGGACAAACCAATGTTACATGTTTTAAAACGTTCTCACAAAAATGAAGAAGGGTTAGTTAATCAAACCACTGCTGCTAATAATGACAATCACTTCCTGTTTTCCGCTCCTCTAGGTGTCGCTGTTGGCTGTGGACGAGATGCACATGGATCTGCCGCCTCTGACTAAAGACATGTACTGGAACGACTGCGACGCTCGTCCGCCGTACACGCTGGCCGCCGCCGACTACTGCATCCCATCATTCCTCGGCTCCACCACCGACATGGGGTTGATACACAAACAGTAACATTAGGTGGTTATCGACCTCTGATAAAAGTGATATTGTCTTGATTATTTCAACTCCTTTTTTTCCTACAGACTCTCCGAAATTCTGAATTTTGACGAGGCTGAAGTTAGCAATAACTGTCCACAACAACCGGAGTCGATTCTGGCTCGGCGTCAAGAGTCGGTAATACGATGTTTGTTTGTTCAAAGTATCAAAGTATCAAAGAGTATTGTTTCAATTTATCAATTCAAAATTTCAGAATTCATGAATTTTCTTCGGTCCTCTTATAGGGAATTGGTTTTTAAAATGTTGACTTTCATTTCTTGGTCGTCTTCATGCCCTTGGGTTGCAGGTTCTTGGTCGAGTCCGTCGGCTGCTCAGCGTTCAGGAACCTCCCGACCTGCGACCTCCTCGACCCTTCTTCAAACGCCACAGCAGCGATGCAACAGGAGGCTTCTTCCCAGACTTCAGGTACAGGTGGCAGCGCCGTCTACCACTGGTAGTCTACATCCAGACTTCACAGTAAAGATGAAATCTCCTTTTCATCCAGACTCAGTCCAGGTGCAGACGCCCGGAGTCCGCCCTCCTGGTTGGTCACGCCGCCGGCCCCCGTCGACACCTTGTCCACCTTGAAGGAGGTCAGCAGCAACCCTCCGTCTCCTGAACACTCGCCCGGCGAGGTTTTCCCCCAACTCGCCGTTAGCCCGTTGTTTTTGAACAATGTCTGTCACAGTGGGGATTGTTCGGATGGCGTTGAAGTAACAAAAATTCAGAATGGACTGGATCATTTACTCACGCAAGAAGCACCCAGTGTGGAAACTCCAAGGTGATCCATTTGACATTTTCGGAGTTCAATTATTTCTGAGTTTCTTTTGTTGATATTATTCTCTGTTCAATGAAATCTGCTTTGATTTACTTGTGTTTCCAGAGCCAACTCTTCAGTTTGCTGCTCCCCAACCCAACTCGGACCAAAGGAATTCCGGTGGACGACGCGCAGCAACCTGAAACGTCCGCCACCTCATCCCCGCGGGCGCCAGTTCTCCGTCCAGTTTTCCAGGCAGACGTCAAGGGCGTCCGTGCGAAGCCTGCCGAGCCCCAAAGCCCTGGGGAGGCAGAGGCGGGGCCTGGCTCGGTTCAAATCCAGGATATCGCCCGCTCCACCGGCTGACACCCTGCAGCTCCCCGAACCCGAGTTTGAGCACAGCTTCCAGGGAGTGTCGGTGACCGAGGACGGTGAGACAGAAGCACCCGGCAGCAGCGGCGGCGGCGGCGAAGACGTCCGAAACAACAACGCGGACAAATGAGCGTCGGTTACGTCGCAAACAGAAGTGAAGGCTTTTAAGTGCCCTCATTTTGTAGGACATCCAACAATGAATGATTCCTCTTGAGGGTTGGCTGCGTTTCTACTGTACTTACTGGTCTCTGGTGACAGAAACGTCCCAGTTCCTCATAGATGAAAAATAAAATAGTTGTTTCAAAGGGCAGATAATGAAGGACAGACGGATGACAGATAGTGACAGATGAAAGTTTCCGTGGAAAAATGTGTTGATGTATTTGTATTCAGCAGTCGTCTCTGATGCCACCTTGTGGCTCAGCGAGGAAGTGAAAGAACAAAACGTTTTCTTGGAAACTTTGACCTGTGCTTTTGTGACAACCCATTACATTTGTCTGTTTTTTGCCGCCGTCGCTGTTGAATTACAGACTCTGACTTTTTAAAAAAATAAAACTCATGACAGACTAGAATGTGTTGTTCCTTGTTTAAAAATTAGACTCCCTAGAGTCTAGGTAGAAAACGTTTGAAGATACTTTCTGACACCAAGAGAATAAATATGGATTATGTTCATAATCTTGGAGACTTTATGTTAAACCGGGGGATTAAATACATTCCACTTCGTTCAGATATGTAAATTGGAATAAGCAAGAAGAAATAAAGGACATTTCCAACTATTTCTCTAATTCACACAGATGAATACATTTCACAAAATGCTAAATAAGGACCATAGACTGTGCTCGACAACCAAATAATGCAGGAAACAGACGCACACTTTATCAACTTACCAAACTGCCACCTGAACATGCAAGTGAGGCAATAAAACATCCTCACAGAAACACAGAATAGCACTCACCAGTGATCGTAGATTAAAAAAAAACACAGGTACACAGACTTCCTGTCCTGCTCTCACTTCCTTCTTCATTAAACGGAAAGTTGTGCACAAGAAAGTCAGAATACAAGCTGTTAAGTGAAACCATGTTTTCATTTAGACTTGTATATATACACACATATATATATATATATATATATATATATATACATATTTGATGTTAGGAATAATCAACTAACATAAACTCAGTGATTTATCAAATGTTAACGTGATGAGAACTGTGAGATTCACAGAACACAGGTCATGTATACATTGAAATGGAACAATGTCTACATGCAGTATATATATGTGTGTATATATACTGCATGTAGATATTGTTATATATGACACATATATGTATGTATGTATATATACACGTGTGTGTGAAACACAAGGTGATGTGTTTCTATCAAATATGGTTAATTGTAATGACATTTAACATGATTTCATAATGACTGTTATTGCACTAGCATCATAGGATGACATTTACTATAAACAACTATTTCAATTAAGATTATCAGCTCTTTTAGAGAAAGTGTGTGGCTCTTAAAAGAGCCGTTGTTGTTGTTGTGAGATCTAAGCTCGCTCCCCGCGGATACGCCGGGCCAGCTGGATGTCTTTGGGCATGATGGTGACTCTCTTGGCGTGGATGGCGCAGAGGTTGGTGTCCTCGAAGAGACCGACCAGGTAGGCCTCGCTGGACTCCTGCAGGGCCATGACGGCGGAGCTCTGGAAGCGCAGGTCGGTCTTGAAGTCCTGCGCGATCTCGCGCACCAGGCGCTGGAAGGGCAGCTTGCGGATGAGCAGCTCCGTGGACTTCTGGTAGCGGCGGATCTCGCGCAGGGCCACGGTGCCGGGCCTGTAGCGGTGAGGCTTCTTGACGCCGCCGGTGGCCGGGGCGCTCTTGCGGGCAGCCTTGGTGGCGAGCTGCTTCCTCGGGGCTTTGCCTCCGGTGGATTTACGGGCGGTTTGTTTGGTTCTGGCCATTTTAGACTGAGACGCGTCACTTGACAAGAAAGACAAATGTAGTGGGTAGGAAAGGAAGCGCGCTTGTTTTATAGCGTTGGAGCGGCCGTGAGGGCGGTGACGCTGCTTCAGTCCTCCGGCTCCTGGTTGGTCAGCGGCTCTTCCTGGAGCTCAGCGCCGCCCAGAGGCGCGAGCCTCTTTGTGAAGCTCCGCTGCTCATTGGACAAAAGAGTTTTGAAAATGTCCGCCAAAAGTTCCGGGAGGAGCCGCGTTTTCCAGCGAGATAAAACGGAGTCTTTGCTGAGTGAGAGTCACAGTTTGTCTGACACTTGAAATCAAACAACAACAACGACATTATGTCTGGAAGAGGTAAAACCGGTGCCGGCAAAGCCAGAGCCAAGGCAAAGACCCGCTCCTCCAGGGCCGGGCTCCAGTTCCCCGTGGGCCGTGTCCACAGGCTGCTGAGGAAGGGCAACTACGCCCAGCGTGTGGGCGCCGGCGCCCCCGTCTACCTGGCGGCCGTGCTCGAGTACCTGACCGCTGAGATCCTGGAGCTGGCCGGAAACGCCGCCCGCGACAACAAGAAGACCCGCATCATCCCGCGCCACCTGCAGCTGGCTGTCCGCAACGACGAGGAGCTCAACAAGCTGCTGGGCGGAGTCACCATCGCCCAGGGCGGAGTCCTGCCCAACATCCAGGCTGTTCTCCTGCCCAAGAAGACCGAGAAGGCCGCGTCCAAGAAGTGAACGCGGACCCTTCAACACAACAACGGCTCTTTTAAGAGCCACACACTTTCTCTGAGACGATTTAAAACCTCTTCTATAGCACATACTAAGTTTTTGTCATAATACATACTTACAGTTTAGGTTATAATCTAAGTAACCTCTTAGATATGTAATATATAAAAACAATATATAACCATGTTCTACTTGTACACACAAGCTTTTTAACATCAGAATACATGTCAGCAACAGCAGCTTGGATCTATGGTGGTTCTTTGCTGCCATCTCCTGGACTTAAAAAATCCTACACTAACACTAACAAAAAAAGAAAAAAGAAATAATAAAAAAAACAAATAATTAACAACAAATAATAAATATTATTAATTCATTTTTATTCACTGATATACTGTATGCTAATCATCAAAAATGTTGTAAAATAGAAAATGTTGGTGTCACAAAACTCTCTATATATAAATAATGACAACATTAAGTACTTTTATGATGATTAAAAAAACAATTCCATTGAATATTAACCATGAATAGGATTTTTGGTCTCGTTGCTATGCTTTGTATTTTGGTTTAAATTTCAAAGTTCACATTTCCAACTGTTTTTGTAGGTGATTTCTAAACAAAGGTAACTTATCATTATAATTACAATATAATACATCAAATATTAAAATAATGTCAGGCCAGAAAAGACAAAAAATCTGCTATGAATCAGGGTTTCTGATTAATTTAGTATAAAAAAGAAAACATTTGAGAATGTCAGTGTCTTTCAGAGAGTATATTTTTAATGTATGTCCACATATATAATGTATAAAATTAGATATATCTGTAAAAGATCAGAACATGTTAGAATGTCCATCAGTGGTTCTCTCTGGTTTCCTGTCTCCTCCCCCTCAGAGGTAACCTCCCCCCTGAGAGTGCCATCCCATACGTTGGCAACAAGATGAACTACAGCAGTGGCGTTCGCATCAAAGGCTTCACTGAGAGAATGTGGGAGATCCAGAACATGCTGGGAGTCGGGAGTAAACTCAAAGTCAGTGTCTCTTCGCCCTCTAATGACCTTGACCCTGATATGTGTGGATTTATTTTGATTTTATGGCTGTAGAAATGTCAAAACAAAATGTAAATGACAGGAAGTTAGCTCAAATGTTTGTGCAGTTTTTATTTGTTCAACAACCGTTGTCCCTCTGTTGTTCACGCAGTTACTGGGTGGAGTGGCTCAGTGGTTAAGACCGGTACCCTGTGTGTAAAAGACATCATTGTGAGTCGCTTTGGATAAAAGCGTCCGCTAAATGACATGTTTTGTACAAAACCAACCTCGCCAGAATGAATCCGTCGTGAGCGTTGCTAAGATTAACCCCCACGAAAACGTGTCACAGACGACGAGAAACACGCCGTCCAAAACGGACGAGATGGCGAGCAGTGGGCCACCTGCTGGAGGGAGGAGTCAAGATACCGTGACAGGAGAAGAATAGGAAGTGAGTGTTTTTGATTGCTTAACTTTAATGAGTAAATATCGTTGCAGAATTCTCAGGTAAACTCCCATGGTAGCACTCATATCTTAACACAGTGATTCTGCTCATCATATAAAACGCCTGCCCGTCGTTATCTTGCTGTCGACTTCTTCACTTTGGTAACTTTGGTGAACTTGACCCTCGGCGGAGACAACTGCGGGCAAACGTACAAGCGAGGTGGAAACTCCGGAGACGAAGGCGACCAGGAACAGAGCCGCTGAGGTCCAGGTAAAAAGTACAATTGCAAATTAAATTCAAAGTAATTGAAGCAAATTTTTGGTTTTGGTTTTCTACGATGTTTTCCAGAAACCAAGTAATGTTAAAAAACAAAACAAAAATATGATGCTAATGTTTACCGAAAAATTGCACAAATTAATGTCACAAAAAACAAACGTCTAACGAAACCAAAAACACGGCGGTCTGAGGCAAAGCTGCTGTTGCTCGCTTTTAAACAGTTTATTGTTTAATAAAAACAATGAGTTGCGAGAAAACCCGTTTCTTAGTTATATTTCCAATGCAACCCCCCCCACTACTTAAACAAAAATTGCGTTACTAATTTTACTGTAAAAACATTATTACCATTCAAAATATGTACCACAGGTTAGTTTCGTTAAATTTAACCAAATGTGAGTAAACTGTAACCAAAATTTTACAAAAAAGAAAAAAAAAATGTTTTTACCAAATGTGAGTAACATCGAAGCTAATTTGAATAAAACTACCAAATTTGCATAAAGTTTTCCAAAAGTTTAGTCAAATTTCAAACTTCTTTGGGTCAAATTTGCACAATTTTTAAGTTTGAACAAATTTTTGTCTAATTTGGACAAGGAGCAGGCGCAGAGGGCGGCGCTCTGCCGCGACAAGCTGAGGAAGGCGGAGCTTCAGCAGGAGCTCTTGGGACAGCTGGAGGAGAAAGAAGAAGACGACGATAGATGAGGTAAAGAAAAACGAAGTCTGTGTTTATATATTTACAAAACAATTTATTTTTTTGTATTTTTGAATTTGATCATTCATTCAAAAAATTTGCTCAACTGTAACCCCAGTTGCAGTGGACCCCGAAGTTCTAATGTTCCTGATGGAGCTCGGACTGAACCACTTCCCGGCTAAGGGGTGTGAAACTCTGAAAGCTCTGAAAGTGTTTCATTCTCATCATCGCACAATATTTATGTTCAACAAAAACAGAAAAACATTTCACAACCACAACACGCATTAACTGCTCCCAGCAGGGGCTGATGGGAAATGTAGTTTTATTTACGTGAAACAGATTTTTTTTTCAAAACAAGGTACAGGTTTTATTCCGTTTGTTTTAATCGTGACTCTGAGGGAAGAAGTTTACGGTGAATTTATGTTTAGATACTTTGTTTTATATGTCATTTTTTTACTTCCAAGCCTGGATTATTTCACTCACACAAGAATCTAGAATTTAACACTGACACTTTTTGTTTGTTAAACTTTAAATTTCCCAACATACATGATGATTAACTTCTTACATTATATAATAAATAAAATGTAATCATTTCTACAATGAATATTGTAATTTTAAAAAAAAATACATAATTATTTTTTTCTGTCAGTTTTCAATTTCAAAAATTCCACAAAATATTTTTTGATTTTTACTAAAAACATATATTTTTTATTTTACTTGTAGATTTAAAAAATATTTCTTTCTATTATTGTTTTGGCGTTGGTTTTTCAATTTTAAAAAAAATCCATAAAATATTTTTTGAATTGTTTTATTAAAATATGTCTTAAAAAACATTACTACAAACGAATATTGCATTATTTTATTTTGATGTCCTCGCTCTCTCTCTCTCTGTGTGGGCGGAGCTACAGAAACACGGAGGTGTGTGTGTGTGTGTGTGTAACGTCGACGTTTTTTTCCTCCTCCTCACGGAAGCGACGCAGAAACCACTGACGGACACAGACGGAATAAAACGAACACGGACCGGGAAAAGACAAACGAACCGGCGGAGGAGGCACAGTCGGCGGGACAGACCGACGGAGGGACGCGCACAGACGAACATGGGACTGAACTGAGCTTGTCCTCCTGGTAACAGCAGCAGAACCGCAGCAGAACCTGCGGACCGGAGTGAGGACAGGCGCAGGACACGAACATGGCCCACGTAGGCAACGGAGAGACGGGAGAGGAGGGAACACACACACACACACACACACACACACGCGCGGTATTACAATGGTGTCATATAGAAAACGAACATCGTGTATTTAACCGTGTATTGACTTTAGTGACGTCAGGTTCTTTGATAATATCGTACAAATATGATTTTTTGGTGTGTTTGTTTCTTTATTGTAGACTCAAACACAAACGTCGTACAATTTCATACACTGTGGGTTTTAGCGATGGCTTTTCAACGTAAAACTGCACTACGTAACTTTTGAATATGAACAAATTCAACGCGTTACGCAGGTTTTCTTTTCCAGCAACTGCCTTATTTCGTTATTTCGGGACGAGTTTAAAAATTCCCCCTCCAATTTTTTGCTGGTTCCCATTCAATGTGAACGAGAAGTGTTTCAGCCAATGCCAACGCGGCGGTAAGGGCGTCCTCGGAAAGTTCCAACTGCAAACGGAACGCGCCATAGCTATTTATGTAGGACACACAAAAACTGTCAATGGCCGATGACAGATGACGTAGCGTATGAGCTAATTACATTACATTACATTACATGTCATTTAGCAGACGCTTTTATCCAAAGCGACTTACAATTGAATTGAGTACAATCAGCTAGGGGTGGAATCGAACTTGGGACCATTGCGATTATGATGTCTTTCGCACACAGGTCTTAACCACTGCGCCACTCCACCCCTAGCTAATGCTAATGTTTGCGCAGTGTGATTTGATTAGCTACATGGTAAGAGTTACTAATGCTGCTGAAGTGATAAAGATGTTTGATGACACACTGAAGCTGTCAATCTTGTCTGACAGCTCCATTTGGACACGACGTAGCATATGAGCTAATGCTGTGATTTGACTAGCCGACGATGGCCGTAAAGACGTCCTCGGGAAAACTCCGAGTTCCAACTATAAATGGAACGCAAATCAGTAAAAAAAAAAAAAATCATTTATTTTTCTCCCGTCACGTGTTTTTACGATTGCGTCTTGCCGTGACTCCGCCCACTCAACCTCTCCCACGGGAAGCTGTAAATGTTCAGCGCAGGTGAGCTGGTGAACATCGTGTTTGATGTATCTGTGGAGTATAATCAGATTTAAGGGTGTGTGTGTGTGTGTGTGTGTGTG